>NW_009231528.1:85033-98021 GCF_000690835.1 Fulmarus glacialis
TCTCTATCCTCACATCCCAGCCAGCCTTTCCCAATCCCTCACTGTACAACTCCAGCTATCAGGGAAACTACCCAGAGAGTCACCCACAGACTCCCACCTATCGAGAGCAGCCCATTTCTGAAAGACACGGGCTTTCAAATCTTACCCCTCACCTTCAGAGACTAACGCTTTACCTGCTAATAATAATTTTTAGTCCAATTCCGGCATCCTTCTAGGCCTGCCACAGCTGAACATGTGCAAGTAAGAAAAGCTAATGAGGAATGCAGGCAGTAAGATGACTCCATCAGGATTTCCTTGCAGGTACGATGATTATCAACTTACAAATGTTCTTCTCCTTCACTCAGCTTAGACAGCTTGGCTTGTAGACCCCGTCCTCAGCCTTAACTCAACTGTCTTACTACAATTATGGGGCTATCCTATAGTAGCGCGCTAACAAATGTATTCAATTTATTAATGAAGTAGATTCTGAGAATCAAGGTTGTTTTCACACTCTTCCTCCTTCTTTTCCCTGTTACTAGTCTAAATAAATAAATAAAATGGTGCTGCAAAATCTAACCAGCCAGTTGAGTTCCTAATGGCATTTGTTATTAAGTGTTATGCTTAGAATTCTGGACATAATGTAATTTTCAAAGTAGTCCTCTAGCTCAGACTTTCCAAGAAGCGTTTTTTTCTTACAACACAGTGTATTTTGCAATGCAGTCATGCCTTCCCTCCTTCCTTGCACAAGCAATTTACCTTACGGAGGTGACAAAAAAAAGGGGGGAGGAAAAAAAAGAAAAAAAAAGACAAAAAAGACAGCAACACCTTTTGAACATTACTAGTGTAACCTTGTTGACTACAGTTAGCATACAGGATTTTGAAGTGTGGGCAAACAAAACTACTCTGGTCAAAGATAATGCTTGAAGTTTTATATAGCTACATGCCATACTTCTGTAAGAAACTGCTTATGAAAGAAAACACTCCAATTTGAGTTTTGTATGAACACGCAGCCATTTAAAAACCACAACCTACACAAAAGGTTGATTTTGTTCAATTTTCCCCCCTTAATACATCCAGGCAAATCAAAATGACTGTACAAGCAGCAAAAATCTATTTCGCTACGAAACATAGGTACCAACACTTCAGTAAGCACTACTCGGCCCCCACTATCTTGTTAGATCTTCTGTAATGAAATAAAGGAAGAAAACACAAGAAGCAGAGAGGAAGTTTCATTGTTCTTGCGGCTTCGGCATTTGGTGCCGCGAACGTGACGGGCTCTCAAGCCTCTACTCAGCAGCACTGCCCGCCCCAGGCCTCTGTATCAAAATGTAGGTATAGTGCAATTAAAATAATCAAACCAAGATAAAAGAGAACAAGCAAATAAATAGCACTAACTTGTTTACGTTTCTGGCTATGCCCTCACAGTATGAAATAAAGTCTCTTCAAACACATACTACATTAATTTGAAAAACAATAATATTTTCCTTCCCCCCTCCTATCTCAAAGTAGCACGAGTTTTTCAAAGTCCTGAATAAAATAAACTAAGGCATTTCCTGTATGTATTTAGTTAATTATTAAACGGATTCTAAGCATGATAGTCTCCACCACCGTTTCAATATGAATCCAGGAAAACACACTTTCAGCAAACTGCCAGTGCACTGCAGTAATGACCTGTTACATGCATCTTTGCAATCCTCCCCTTAACTTTGGAGACAAAATTCTAGAGAAGTGACGATCAGCACTCCCACGCAAATCCAAACACTTCATTTTATCTTTTTTTTGTGGTCCAGGATTAGTAATACTTCTGTGAGCTAAAGAGCAATGCTGGGCTTCACGCTGCGTACGACAGGAAAATAAAGCCAACAAGCTTGCAAGAACTTCCCGATAGCATACTATCTTCACTTACTACAAGTAACTATCTATCACCTTTTTCAGGGGATATTATTATTTAATTAGTCTGCAATATTAAACGTTGCCCTCCCAAGGTTAAAAGAAAGGTAAATACTGCCAAAATATTTAATGACATCAGCATGCATAACCATGAGATAAATATGAGGTCTGAAGATTAACTGAATGTCATTCTGTTTACAGGATCACATACTTGTAAAGAAAACTATTAAGATTAGAGAACAGAGAAAGTTATATAACAACTACAAATATTTCAGTGTGTTTTGTCTACTTAAGCTCTTGGTGAGAAAGAGAAAGCTTTATTGCAAAAGTATCTCAGTCTGACTTACTCTGTACTTTTTCATGTGCATAGAAATTACTGAATACCGAACAGTAACTACTGCAATGAAAAAGACACTCTCAGGCTCCACCTCCTCTTGACAGTGGGAAAATATAGATGGGTTTGTGCATTATTCTGGATGCCAGAAAACTTGCTTACAAAAATATTTCCTGTGCACTGACTAAGATATATTTAGCTTTATAAACCCATAAAACTGTCACAGGCAACCACAAGTACACCTGTAGCCATTAAAAAGGGGGGAAAACTACAGAAACCGGAGAATCAAATTTACATTATTTCTTTGTATTTGTTATTTAGAAATATTATCTTTAAACTCTCTTGCTCAAAAAGAAATTAGCTTTTCCTCCCACTCCCCCAGACCAACACCCCTTTGCTCCCCCCCCACCCCCCGCAACATCCAGACACCTACAATGCACACAAGGGAGAACACATACGTGCAAAAACAGAGCGCTAACAATGAAGTCACGGCACTTCAGAAACACACCTTGTCGTCTTCCAGCCTTTGCAGTTGAAGGCAGATCTCACTAGTTTTTCTGCATCTTCAGATCAAGATGTAGATAAAATCTCCATTCATCACACTGGCTTTTTATTAAAAACAGGAGGGGGGAGTGGGGGGGGGGAGGAAAAATAAAAAAAAAGGACACAATTACCAGTAAATTTACAGCCTTAAAAATATCAGCTCTCCATTATCCCAAACCAGTGTTATGTCTTGATGTAAACCAAAGCACATGCCGAGTGAGGACGTGCGCACACAGCAGCTTATCATCTCTGTCATCTGCTTCTAATGACAGCTGACAAACTGGCCACGCTAATCCTTCCCTAACTGCTGAACAGAGAGATCCCCCTTTGACAATCCAGCATGGTGGAGTACTCGAAAATTCCTCCTGCTTCTGTTCTGTTGCTGTTGCTGCTCTAAAAAGCAGTTTCCTTTTCATTGAGATAATAGTCTTTTCTGCAGTCACGTGGCGCCCGGGCTACATTAGCAGAGCTTGATGATAATAGACAGAGTAACTCTCCTCCCTCCCTTCTGCTGATTTTAAGGGTACGACTCCAGGAGAAACCCAAACCTGGCACACTTGAAATCATTTTGCATCTTCCTCTATCGAAAAGCAAATTGTGCTGTCGGTGGAGAAGAGGAATACATGCACTCTCTGTACTTCTTGCACCAAAACTAATTAATGAATACATTTTTAGGCAGTGCCTTCCTTGGGGCACACACACTGGTCATAAACATGTCATATGAGACTAAACTGAATATTAAGCATGCTTAATACTGAATATCTGGCATGCTAGAATTACTCTTTTTCCCCTAGAGTACTTTAATTTTTTGCCTGTAATTTTAGTTCTGCTGCAATAAATACTCTTCTCTCAGCAATATCCTATGGTTCAGCTCCTCCCAGCACCCAACTCTCAAGCAAATACAAAAAAGCACAAATAACAAATGTTTCGCACTACAACCTCCAGAGTGAGTGCATCCCTTTTTCTTTCTTTTTTTTTTTTTTAAAGTAACATCATTTGTCTTGCTTTAACTCAGAACCCTGACAAACATCTTAAGCATTTTTTTTTAAATACACCGCCCAGTGGGGAAACCTACCTATGCTTCAGCTTCACAGCTCCCATCCCTCCCCAGTGCCAAGCCCCGGGCGGGTTTGCACCTCACCGTTCAGAAGGTTTCCTGCTTGTAAAAAGGCAAAGTATACATGCAAACATACTGCTCTGTCCTACCTTCACTGAAGTACTTCACAGACTGAAAGCAGAACGAACCTTTCCTCTTCTGCACTGGCACACCGTTTCCCTGTTACCTTGGCACACAGCATAAAGACATCCAATTTATTCCCCCCGGGTCTGTCCACCTCTGGCAGCGCTGGGCAGTGCAAGAGGGCACAGACCAGTGTAGCCTTTCACCTGACATTTCAGTGTTGGGGTTTGCAAACTGTTTAAGAGAGCTGTGGATGAAGCATCCTAAAAAAATTTTCAAGCCCACAAAACAACTTTTGCAGCTTTGTACCTACTCTTTTCCAATTATCTCCTTTTCTCCTTCTACTTCCATCTTTTCCCATTACACCGGATCCTTCTCCTTAAAGACAACACTGATCATAAACTTACAGTTTTCTCCAGAAACTGAAAAGGTTAGTGTTAGAGTCTGTGGTTGTATTATAGGAAAATAAGGTGGGAATTGTGAGGAAATAGTGGCTATCCCGTACACACCATCTTTGTCAACGTTGCCCAGTCACCTTTTGTGTTTACTCCTCTCCCTAGGGAAAGCCTTATTCAGGAAAGTGGCCCTGCCCAAGGCTCTGGGGGATCCCTGCTCCACGGCTACGATCACAGCCGAGGCACAACCTTTCCACGGCAGAGGAGCTGGAAACGGAACGGGGCCCCTCCTGCAGCAGCATGAATCCGTTTTTCTACTCTTCCCTTTTCCATGCCTTAGACATAATCTGAGAGAAAGATCCTAAATCCAGGAGGAAATAATCTGGTTCCATAAGGAGACTATATAATACACTATATTCAGCAGAAAAACATGTAAACATAGACACTAAATTGAATATTTTTTTTGCCAGTTCTCTCTAAGTATGTCCTTTCATCTCAAAGTGCCACACTATATAGGATAAGCAAAATGGACATTATTCGGAGCTACATATAACTTTAAGCCCAATAGAACAAGAACTGCTTTGCGATCTTAACTTTCTTTTACTAAAACAAATTGCCACTTGCATTTTCCATATTAATTCCTTAGCTGAAGGAAGGTGCATCAAGCATACTGGTTAAATTGGAAAATGATACAAATGTGGGAAAAACTGTGAAGATTACAGAAAGCATCTCTGATATTCAAGAAAATACATTAATAGACAAGCACCAGAAGGAAAATGAGCTTTCACACGAACACACACAAGAAATATTTCACTTGTGAAGTACAAATCTAAGGAAAACAAAAAATGGGGGCATACCAGTCAGATACCATAACTAGAACTGTACTGCTGATATTTACAGGAATCGTAAGAAGAGAAATTCAAAGAAAACACAATATGGTGAGCACAGACACAATAATTACAGCGTTAGGAAAGGAATTATGTGTAAATAAAAAGGAGGTAACAGAAAAGGGTCGTCGTAGCAATAAAATATAAATTGAAGACTGAAAGGAGTGAAAGTATGCAGATGTTGTTAAAAAGATTGCGTAGTGAAAAACAGAGTACAGATAAAGCCAATGGAGAAGAGGGAACACACCACTGCAGCGCACAGACTGATTCTAGACAAAAAGGGAAAGAAGAAATGAGTGAAAAAACATTCCTGTTAGAAAACACTGGTCTGAATATAAATAAGGAAACATGTAACTGCAAACTAGGAAAGGCTTTTTGGTTTTATCAGGCAGCAAATACATGCTTCCAATGGAAACGACAGAATTGTTGCTTCCTTTTAAATAAGAGTTTTACAGGAATCATACACATAATTTGGGGATGAGCAGGTGACCTTCAAAACTAATTCTGGCACTACAGTTTTTCTCATATTAGGATAAGACAAACATCTTACACAGCAGAAGAGGTTCATCTAAGTTTTCTCTACGAAATACGTTTCACTAATACTTCGTTTTCTTTGCCCAGCCACAGGTGGCTTTACAGTAGACTCAGGGAAGCTGTACCTTCACTAAAACATTTACAATTTATGTTTTAACATGATCAAATAATTGAAACTGATAAACAGAAAACTGCTTTCATTGCATGCCTTTCACAGTTCTCCTTAATTTGTGTTTTGTCTTCCTTTATTTTCTCTTAAGAAAGAGCGAATTGGGCAGAGACAAGGACATACCACGACACAATCTGGCGTTGTTTGCCCTTCTTCTAACATACCCACACCTGAGGTAAGGACTGGTAAAGCAATCCCAAAACATCTTTTCAGTCTTTTTAGTCCCAAAACATGATTCTTCAGTCCTCTCACCCTCTATACCATATCCAGGAGGATCCAATTCCACTTTCATAATCCCTTCAGTCCCCTCCGTTTGGAGTACCCAAAGGGGTACCGTAATTGCCAGCTACAGTGACGGCCCTTGTTTTCCCTGCAGAATAGTAAGACACTTCAAAATGTGTTTGAAAGATTACAAAACTGACTCGCTAGACTTTATTCAAGGCAAGAGGCCACTGACTTTTAGGAAAGCTGACTAGGCAGCATTAAGTACTGCTTGTGAAAAAGACTGGAAGGGCAAAGCTCCCCACCGGCACAGAGAACAAGAAGCAGAAACTACTAGGAATGACTTCCAAGAAGCACAATAAGCGTATTACTGCTCAGGTCAGGAACAAAGACAGTGCAATGATTTTTCATGTGCTACATTTCAATAAATGTAGAAGCAAGCATACAGCTTCCAAATATTAGGTCAATTTTTTAAATTCTTCTATCTGAACACTAACAAAAACGTTACGGTTTTCAAGTCAAAACTGGAAACCTGTTGACTTACATGTCAATGATATTAACATCTTACCAGTTCAGGAACTCTTAATCCACCACTACTTGAAAACTAAATAAGATTTTTCTTTTTCCTTTTACCAGCTGAGGAAAAATAAATAGGATACTGTAAATAAATCTAGTTTTTCTGACCTTTGCATCTCCTCTTGAGGGATGCAAGAATCGTATCAAATGTACTTCCACTGGAATTTGGAGCACTTGGCATTTCTCACAGTCAGTCTCTGTATTAGCAGTACATACACCTACAGTGCTCACTACCTCGCAACTTCTGTCCATAACGAGGGCAATGAAAAGACACTCCCTCCTCTCTCAATCTCTGAGATATTACTGTTGACTTCTCTTCGTAGTATGAAAATGTCCATGCTTCTTGAACACAGCTTACCAAGGCTCTCATAACTGCCTAAGCGTGCATCCAGCCACCCACTTGGAGTATTCTGTGTGCAAGTTTCTGCAATATCTAACTGGAGAATTCAATACTGCGGTGTGTGCTATATATAGCAATTAAGTTCTGTATGGGCATGTCCATTGACAATTGTGCGGCTTTTTTTTTTTAATACAAGTTTGATGACTTCTGTTTATGGAGATTTTTGAGTAATGGTTGGCATTTCTTTTTTTTTTTTTTTTTTTTTTTTAATCTTTACTGCTTCACTCCCTTACCTTTTATTAAGAAGGCATACGAGAGGAAAAAAAAAGGCGTTCTTTCAGAGTGATCTGGAAATGGTCAGCTCCTGGCTCAGCTCCTTCTCCTGCAAACTAAAAAAGGGTCAGATCCTCTGCTCAGAGTCTCTGCCTCGGGGTGCTGGCTGGTGCTCTCTACAGGTTGTACACAGCGAGGTGCTCTCTGGTGGAGATGGGCCTCAACCCACAGAGAGACAAGTTCAAGACAGCGGGTTGCTTCCATCCACGCTGACGGTACACAAGAGGAACTCAGCACAGGAAGTTGAGCAAGCAGAGAAACCCAGAACCAGAATGGAAATAGTACAGCATAGAAATAAATGTTGTATTAACACGATACATTACATAAATGTAGTAACATCTGGTGCTACCATCCATTTTTAACAGAATGTAGCTAAGTTATGAAGAGTCCCGGATTTTTTTTTTTTTTAAAGAAATTACTTTTAGCTCTACAGAATGTGCCTTTCAGTGAATACATTTTTAAAATCAGCTCAAACTCTTTGTTTCACCTCATCCCAGAACAGAAATACTTACATGGGAAAAGACTTCTGATAATAAAAGGTTCCTGAAACCTGTGGACCAACAGCTGGCAAGATTCAATGGCTGAGATTTAAATGAGACAAAAGTTTAAGTTGGACAAAAGTCAGACCAGAAGGTGATTATTATTAAAAGTGGAACAAAATCATACTAATTCATCCAAGGATAAGGTAGCTTTTCTTTCATGTAGTCTCAGCTAGAAACAAATATATTTCTAAATGACATCATATGGCTCAATCAAGGTAGAGGATTAAGGAAGAAATCATTTGGTGAAATTTCATGGTCTCTGATAACCAGGCAGGGCAGCACAGTGTAACACTCCATCTGGCCATAACAGCAACGCTGCGTGAACTCAGCAAGATTTGATACATTGCCTGTGGTTTTCCTTGAAACAGAAAGTTGCTGTTGTGCTTAATGCAAGTGGGACCTCTACCTTTAGCTCAGGATACAGCAAATTACTCTAGCATACCTGGTGATGAATACGTGGGTCTCTGCGCCTAAACCTCTCTCCGAAGAGAAAGTTAACATTACCCAGTAAGTCATAAAAGTCTCATGTCTCGTCTATGTTCAGTAGTTGTCTTCTAACTACTAGTGGCTTGCAGACATTGCCGTGCATTTGAAAAGCCAGTTCCCATGAACAGCAAGGAGGAAACAATACAAAGACTGTATCTTGCAGACCCTGAAATTCTGGGCTTTCACATCCCTCCAAAAGACCTCACTGAAGAAGGGAGACACTACCGATTACAACTAGCTTCACATGGGAGAAACTGGCACACAGGGACAGTTGCTCTTTACAAATTTGAGAATAAATAATAAGATAATTTAATGCTGCATCATCCACTCTAGCCAAACCTTACAAACACATCAAACAGCACTAAGTCAATGTAAATGCTGAACAGTAAACAGTGATGAACAGTAAACACTGAGGACTGAACTCTTGCCGTAACCCTTGGGAATTTAGTGCACAGTAAAGCAAGGTCATGCCCCAGATTTTGGTGTTGCTAAACATCCAGAATAGCAGTGGATGATACGAGGTACAGAAGAGAAACTAAAGAAAGTTAGTTTTTCTATTAAGAGTTTTAAAGTGTTCTGGTGATAATTTCTATCAGTATCAGACAGAATAATGAAAAAACCCCTGTTTAACTTAAGCCCAAGCACAAATACTCCTGAAAACTACAAGGGCTGTCAGAGATAACACTATTTGATGAGAAAACCAAAAGCCAGAGACTGCAGCCTACCAAGTAAAACAAAAGTGAAAGGAAAACTAGCAGCAGCTGGAATTAATTTGATTTACAATAAAATAATTAAATACTCTGATATGAAATAAAAATCAACTTCAGGACAATTGGTCTGTGCTCCTCTTTATAGTGAGGTTGATGTGACAAAATTGAGATTTAACTGAAGTATTGTGAAAATTCAAGAACTTCACATTTTACTTGGTGAGGGTAAAAGATAAAAAAAATCCCTTGTGCTAATAAAACAGCAATCACTGAATGTAGGGTATTAAGGAATATTTAAAACAATGACAGTTATGTGTTCAACAGAAACTGGACTTGTTCACTTCTCATCCGACAAAACTGCAGGTTTGCTACTAGTGCGAGTTACAACAAACGGCAGCATTAAAGCATGGAAGACAATACTCATCTCATCTAAATAAAGTAACAGCAAAATTTAGGTATGCAGGTAATTATCTGCAGTAGAAATGAGACGTAACATTCTAACAGAGGTCTAATTCTGAGCAGAAATGCTACACAATCTCAAATAACCCCCAGTGTGGTTAGCATCGAGTGTTTAAGTCTATGATAAGAGAGGAAACATGTCAGGACTTGGGTCTATTGCTAACTCTTAAGAGAAGAGTTCAACACACTTAATTCCAAAACAGAAATCCATTTTTCAACTTCAGTTTGTTTTAAGTTTCCCCTAAAATGAACTGCAAAGTAGGTGTATATGTATGACTGAAGGGAAAGGCTCAGAAACAGAATACAGCTCAATCATTTTAATCTGAAATAATTAGAATATACAGCAAATCCTGTCCCTCCTGAAAACTCCTACACACACATATCAATGTTATATTGTACATCAATACGAAAAGTTAAAGTCAGATGCAATCTTTGAAAATAGATGTCAGGCACACTACAACTGCTTCCAACTGCAAACAGCAGGGCTGACTCAATGTAAAATTAGTGGCCCCTACCATGTTTACACATTTTAAATTTTCCACAAAAGCAATCTCAAAAGCATTATCTTACTCTAATCTTACAAAAATATCAACAATACGGACTGCGCGTTTCATTTTCTTAAAGACTGCGCTTAAGCATATTGTACTGAAGCACAAGATGATACAAGGTCAGTTAAATGGGGAGAAAAGTCAAGTTTGGAAAAATAGACGGCTACTTCACTGCTTTGCTTTTGGCAAAGAGACTCCCATCTTTATCTTTCAAACATGTGGTTGTCATGACTGTCTCATCTTGAAACTGCAGTATTTCAGAGTTCACAGAGTATTTCTTAAAACCCTTGGCAAATCACCCCTTAATATGAGATTTATAGTTATTTAGATTTTTACAAATTGCCTGTCCCAGGTTCTTAAGAACCCACATTTTCTAAGCTTCAAGTTATTAACGTAATAAGTAACATTGTATGAGCCATTTACCTTGAGCGAAGAGAGTATCCTTCTGAGAAAAGATCAGCCAAGTCCCTGAAATTAACTGTCCTTTCTCCTGTGCAATTTCTTTCCCAAAACTACAGACAAAATAGGCAGGGCATGCAACACATCAAGATAAAAAGGCCTCACAAGAGAGCATTTTGTTGGCAGTTTTAACAGCAGTATGGCAAAAGAAGACAGAGATGATCTGTGAAATAATCTGGACGTAAAGTCATATATGGCTTTCAAAAGTCAGAAATTCAACCACAAGCCAACAGACAACCAAAGCAACCGTGAGAGAACTGACACGCTCTGTGCTTCCAAACTACACCTCCACCGGCCCCCGCGGGGCCACCTTCAACACCAAGTGTACGGTCACTGCCGTTGTCCAAGAGCAATCCAGCCTGCCTCACTTGTTGAGCAATGTTTCAAGACCGTCTTGCGTTTTTTTTCTACGACGTGCATTTGTATCATCTGATTTACAGATGATGCTGTGGTGCTAATTTTGACTGATAAGGCCATGTAGGGTCCTGGTCATTGGAAGGTTGGTTTTCTCTTTATTGTATATGATGGGAGTCATGGGTTTGGCATGCTGTTGTTTTGGAACATCTACACAGACACCCTGATAGCCACTCAGATTTTGGAAATGGCTTCTAACTTAGCTCAGCAGAGCCAAGGTTCAGGGACAATCACTTGTTCTCTCAGACAACAGCCTAAAAGGGGTGGATACAATGTAATTTACGTGAACTAAGGCCATTAATTAATATTAAAGGGAGTTTTGCTCTCAAGCTGGAGTGATTCTCTTGATAAGCATGTTTGACACTGAATGTGTTTGCTGATGTTACTGTTCAAAGAAAGTTAAGGTATTAGGGGGCAGCTGAAGGATTCTTTTTTCTTGAAAGGCCTTTGAAAAAAGAACTTTTTCATATTTTTACTCTTACATGGGAACGGGTGCAACATACAGTGATGACCGTCCAGAAATGTAAGCCCTTACAGATCAGTAGGCAAAGATATCTAAAGTAAAAGAAATTTTAAAAAACACGGAAAGAAGCCAGTAAAGAATGGCAAATCTATGACCCTATTAGCCAAGAGAGATGCAATTTCTTAAATTACCTGCTGTCTGGAGACTTCGGATTGAACACAATTCTGAATATGCTAGCTGTCCATACTACATATAGGCATATACTTGTTGGCACTGAGGAGCAGTATACATGAGAACACTTTTTGAGAGGAGCAACAAGGGAGAGCCCCCAGTGGGAGTAACGAGTGATGTGTTGGGAATTCAGTAACAGGGTCAATTAAAATGCCTCAGTTTTAGAAAACCAGACAATATGAGCTTACAGCTCCTGGCTGCAATGTTGTTCTTCTCTTAATAAAGCAGGGTTTTAAAAAAAACTTCTGTGGTGGCAATATTATTTTACGAGTTTAAATATTTCATAATACAAGGGGAAAAAAACAGCAAAGGGAATATTGGGCCAGGTATACCCCTACATAACACTGACACTAACATTTGTATTTGCAAGGGAGATTACTGAGAAGGATAAGGAGAAAGAAAAGGAAGTGATAAAGTACCCATTTCGATTTTAGGTACTTAGGAAGCTTCCATGACACAGGATCCCTGCAATATTTAATACATCACACTCACTTAACATCTATGTTATATGTAAATTTATATAGATGAATTACCTTTATTAATATATAGCCTGCAGTACCTCAGCCACTCTGAGAGTCAGAGCAGTGGGCAGATAAGAAAAATCAGACAAGCAAAGTCCTCAGACTCTACAGCTGTGAAGAGGGCTAGATGAAAGTATCAAATAAATATAAAGAACAAGCAAAATGATGCCTAAGGCATAATGGAAGAGAACCAAGATGGAAGGCAACATGAAGGGAAATATTTCCAAGCAGATGGCTCCTTTTAACCAGACAATTTACTATGGCCTAGAAGTACAGTCTTCTAAACCAACTGTATTAAAACATGCAGAAGTCATTTTTCTTTGAACAATTTTCTCAAAAATCTCTTACTTGGGCATAGCACTGCTTCCCTTCTCCATCACAATTTTCTTTCTAGTAACATCTCCCCAGTCTTTCCAACTGGACATGACTTCAGCTGTAAAACTGCACTTCATCCGATAGTGCAGTAGAGAACCAAAGTTCTCCAGGAGTCTGTTATCCCCAGGGGAGTTTTAAAGTTTGTGCAAGAATCCTCTTGCCTCTATTGTCAGTATTAGAAAGTCTGGGCCTATCCCAAATAGTTAAAGGCTCTTTTGGATTTAGCTGGATACAATTCTGACCTAATATTTGGACTTGGATTAAAGGCCAAGCACTTTAAGTTTATGCTAATGTCATGGATCTCAATGCTAGATAATTTAAGTGTGCTCTGCTGAAGACCATTCCTTAAACTTTTTCAGAGGCCAAAACTGATATAGAGAAACCCAATTATTAAAGTAGCG
>NW_009231528.1:98031-100842 GCF_000690835.1 Fulmarus glacialis
GTTCTTCAAAATCTGTGCTAATTGCCTACTGATTTCCAAGTACAGTTGAAGACATTCACATTGAAGTGTAAAGTCCTAACTGGCTTGCAACATGCCTATTCTTGCTTTCCATATGTTTTATATCTATATCTACCTATATATAGAGAGAGAGTTTATCTTGAATAACACACGCCTAAATTAATAAAATAAATAATATAAATAGTAAGCAGAGAACACAACACTTTTCCCCCTTCTATACTTTGATGACAAGCAGGGCCTACAACAAACGCCAGGAAACATACGAAAAGAAAAACCAGTTTCTTTCAAAGCATACTGCTGGCATTTCAAACATTAGGAAATGGATAATGGATACGAGTATTAGTAATCACCTGGAAGTCAAGTGAGCTGTTACCCTGTATTATCCTTACCAAAATTCCGATGCCATGAAATTCTAATTCCTTCACTTCAAAATGCAATCTTCCCCCATTTCTGACTATTCTTTCTAATCTTCTCATATTCATTCTTTATTTTTAAAATGTTTATTATTTTTAAAACTGCATTTGCACTTGTCAGAGGAAGCTGGGTATTAAGACTTGAAACCAGTTCCTTGGAGATACCAAAGTTTCAATATTATCACATACGCATACACATAAAGATTATATTAGATTTCATACGACGAATACTTCTTCTCTAAGTAGAGCTTTGAAGGTATGACTTCTGTTCTCAGGGGAAAAAGGATTTCTATAACCCTACAGTCTGCATGCTGTGCATGTCATGTAGCAATAAATAATTCATACTTTGACCTTATGGGATACCTTTTACTCATGGATTTCCAAGAGCTTTTGCAAAGGTGGATATATGTTTTATTATCTGCAGTTTATAGATCTCAGGATGAACAGAAAAATAAAATGATCTGTTCAAGGTCATTCAGTAAGCCAGGGGTATTTAAGTGCGTAATACCAGGCATGCTGTCTTTTTACTCAGGTTGCAACTTACAGTGACACTATGAAAACAATTAGATATCACCTTGAACTTCAACGATACTCACAAGACAGCATGAAGGATGTTAGCTCTTTTACAAATACAGAAGTCTAAATATTTTCATAGGGGAAAAAGGAGAAAAAATTGCTAACTCTAGGAATGTAGTACCAGGACGGTACAGAAATGCCCCAGAATCGTCTTGTGCAAACACCCTGGAAAGGACACTGGCTCCACAGGCAGAGCTGTCAGGATCTGCTGAACAGGGATCAACAAAGCTGTTCTCTTCCACACGGAGAACTTCTTGGAGACCATATCAGATACGAGACTGAACTTGAAGAAAGCAGTAGTAGTTTTACTATACTATTATATGAATTGTACAGAGAGGTCCTTCACCAGATTATTTTCTGATATTGATTTTATGACACCTTGTGAACAGTCCAACCAGAAAATAATTCATTTTAGAAAGACTGATTCTACTTACAGCAACACTACCAGAAGAAGGTACACTACTAGGACTTAAGTTACGTAAAACAGAACTGTCGCACATTTAAAATTCTAGGAAATCTAAGATGCTCTTTTAGATTTTCATGAGCTAAAACGTGGTGTTTTCCCTGGTGTTAATATTTCACTTTAACTTCTGAAAAATACTTTAAATAAAAAAAAAAACATGCAAAAAGCTTTGTATAGAAAACTGTTTAATTGCAACCCCAAACTGATACATAAATATGAGAATATTTATCAGAATGTACCACTGTGGGTTTATTTGTTAGTTAACACCACAGTTAAGTATTATTTGGATTAAATACTTAATCTTGCAATTCTCTGAACTGTCTTACCTAACGTTAAGTCCAAGGCTCCATTCATGTCCTTAACTGTAAAGATTAGGTGTAAATGCTTTCTTGGAGCAAGATCAGAATGTTCTTTACTTTTCAGGATGGAGTCCTTTTGTTGTCTCAGACTGCTGAGGACTTAGAAACATATAACATGCACAAATTATCTGTTCAGCTGCCCTCTGAAGTACAGCAGTAGTAGGACCCAAGGTCCTTATGTGTTAGCCAAGAAAGATAAACAAAGAAATAAGCCTTGGGTTGTTTTTTGTTTTGCTTGTGTTTGTTTCGTTTTCTTTTTCCCCAAAGAAAGAACATACAATAATCTGACACAGAGGGAGCTTACTCTGTTCAAATAACATGATGCTTAAACAAACCAAAGATTTATATTTTTCAGGGGAAAAAATTATCACCTGTTATCACCTCTGGCATACAACAATTGGTAGTAAAACACTATTTCATAAAAGGTCAGCACTTCAAAGCTAGATTTAACTAATGCCACCACTGGAACGTTTCCTCTACAGAAAACAAGCTTTTAAAAAGAAAGAAAAAAAAAAAAATCACAAACCACACACACTCCTTATTCTGCATGTGCTAAAATGAGGTAAACCCAAAATCTGGCTATTGACAAACCGAAGTATCATTGCAGAAAAAAACCCGCTGATTTTGTCTATGCGATCTGAATGAAATGGAGTTAAAAGACATACAGCATGCACTAAGATAAGACAGATTTGCCAGAATTTTCCTGGGATTAATTAAAGGGAAATAATTTTAAATCCCTCTCTTCTTCCCAAGCCTCTCCAAGCTGAATTTACTCCATTTAGGTAACAAATGCAAAGGGAGGGAGGCATGTGCTATTTTCCAATCAAGTCACCCACAACAATGTGGTTTAGATAAGAAAATTTTTTAAGCTTTCAAAATATAAAATCATTCTGAAGACCAAATGAAATATATTCCTCTGTGCAAATGGAGTCCTTCAGACAGTAAAACAAAACATATCACAGAATCATAGAATCATTTAGGT
>NW_009231529.1:0-4411 GCF_000690835.1 Fulmarus glacialis
GAGAAAGAGATAGAGTTTTGTTTGAAGGAGTTTTTTGGTGGTTGGTTGGTGGTTGGTTATGGGGTATTCTTTGGAGGAGGGGGGGAGTGTTTGGGTTTCTAAGTGTTTGGTTTTGATTTCTCCCAACAATTGCCTGTGTTCTCATCACTTCCAAATACATCGAGACAAAAGGCACGTACAGAAAAGCAGAATCCCCCACCTTATTCCAGATGGGAGACCGTCACCACCAGGAACAGGGAAGGGATGAGAAGTGAGGGGCTCTTGGTTGAGCAGGTGCCACCATGCAACGGGATTTCTCCTGCACATTAAAAGGTGTTGGTCTCTCCCCCTAAACAGACATATCTGGAGAGCGGTGGCCCTTGGGTCCAGCCGCTGAGGGGTGGGTTATCCCCTTACCTTTCAAGATGGGGAGCTGGCAATGAGTTAGAGCAGAAAGCTTCTTGACGCTCTCCAGAGAAGGACATTGAGGGAGATTTTTGCTAAGGGAGAAGACACTAAGCATTTGCAGCTTGCCCGTATTGACAGCTATTACAGTAGGCACAGGCTCTGGCCCAGGGATCGTGCCCCTCACTCCTGGGACTCCCACCACCGCGTGTCCGGCAGCTCCCCCATGGATAACCCCAAACACAGCCTCAGGCAGGGAGTGCAGCATCTCCTGCCTGCATCCCTAGCGCTGCCCACGGACCAGTTTGACTCCCATTTCCCATGAGTGGCTTTGCAGATGGACACCCTGGGGAGCCCCCGAACAGCCCTTGGGACTCCAAGACTGGAAGGGAAGGGGATTGCCCTGCGTTCATGTCTCATGTCCACCCAAGCAGCCACATGCCCCTCAACCATTGCTCTCCAATGCCTGCCCAAGACAGCTTTTTGCCCCATCTCTAAAATACTCACAGATGATGCCCTACTCATGGGGTGAGGAGGATGAGGGAGGCGTTGAGGCCATGAAGGCAATCCCAGGCCATGCTGGTGGCCAAAGGACACAATTTTGCCCCAATTAGCTCCAACTGAATCACAAGCCCCCGTGTCTCACCCCATGACCGACACGAAGCGTGGGCCACAGGAGGGTCAGGGAGCTGCTCTGCTCCGCCGGTGGGTGTGTGGGAGCCCAGCGAGCCAGCACAGCGAGGTGATAAGCTCCCCAAATGCAGACCTTTGGGGCTCTGCTGCTTGCCAGAGTTTTTCCCTTGAATCCTTCTCACAAGTCTCTTTGGATGGACATCCTGAGTCCTGACGGATGAGCACTAGGGCCCAGGAGCAAACCATATCCCATCCTATTATTTCAATATTTCAAAGCGATTTTGACAGGTATTCTTGCAAAAGGTTATGTTTGCTCAGAAAGGAGCTGAGCCAGGAAGACACGGAGCAGGCTGGGAAGTGCACGAGTTCATTCCCCATGGTTATTTGTGTAGACAACAAACCATTAGCAGGGTTTCATAATAAAAGGCAGGCAATTTCCCCAAGAACATATTCACTCCACATGAGCGAAGGCACATTCCTCCACCTCCTCCAGGTGCCCTGGATCCTGCCCATAGCACGCAGCTTCCCGGGGCTGCGTCTTGCTCACCGGTCAGTGAGCAGGACCTGGAAAGGGGAGCTGAGGATCACCCCTCTCTTCTTTCATGACACCATGGCGGCTTCCTCCCCAAATCTCAGCTGTAGCACCTGGACCAAAGCAAACCCTTCAGCTGAAACCACCTTCCCTTGCAAACCCTGAGTGCCTCCTGGAGAAACAGGAGCTGGTCAGCAAGGATGGATAGGGGAAACGGTAGCGGGGCCTCCTGGCACTGTTTCACAGTCTCAGGGGATTCCTCAGCAAGAGGCTGGGATGGTCAAAGGTGGTGGCAGTTCGTGAGTTAATTTGGGCTCAGATGCTCCAGCGATGGCAGTCACTGATAGATACTGAAAGACCTTCCTCAGTCACTCCCCCCATTGAGACCACTTCCCACACCAGTTTGGAAATGACATCATGACCATCTCCATGGCAGCCAGGAGCAACGGCACAACCAGCAGAACACAACGCCTCGCTGTGGAGGCAGCAGCACGTCAGCAGCCGGTTCATCTCTTTACCTGGGGCGAGTCATTTTGCTCCTCTCTGCCTCTGTTTCCTCCTCTGCAAAATGCTTCCTTGTGGCGTTGAGGGCGTAGGCTGGTTGGGTAGGCTCAATTAATTAATTGCCTGTCTGTGAAGCCCGTTTAGCTCCCAGAATAAAAGCCGCTATAGAAATGCAAAGTTGTTAGTGGCATAAAACAGCAGGGGCAGATGAAATCAAAGCTTGCTTCTGTTTTCACACCAGGATTTCACTGGTCATAAACCAACAGAGACCGACACAGGAAATGTGATACAGCAGCACTGGCCTCTCTAAATTAAACACTTCCCAGATGCAAACTCTCTGCAGTTGGAGAAAAGGAGGGTTAGAAAAGACCTAGGCCCCTCCACCTCCAAGGCAGCTCCAAGGGAGGCACCTGCACACGCAGCACCCTGTACCCCCATAGTCACTGGGGCCTCGCTGTGGGTCTCAGAGAGCTCCAGGTGGCTCCTTGGGTGACAATGGCTGTGCTGCTGAGCACCCTCCAGCCTCCTTGCCCTCCTTCCAAGAAAGGAGGGAGGCAGCCATGGTCCACATCCCTTGGCATGAGATGCCCCAAGATGAGCTGAGAACAAAGCCAGGCAAGAAAAGAGAAGCAGTCCCACTGTCCCCAAAGCCACCGCCCCGTGCATGGACCTCCTGGGGTGCCTCCGCACAGGGCCTGGTGAGCTCTGTCCACGGCACCGTTCACCCCCCGAGGTGCTGCTTTACAGATCTCCGAGGGCAGAGGGAGAATTTCATCATCTGTGACCTGTTGGGTGCTTTTCTTCCTTATTTTGTCTCCTGTTCAACCACCAAAGCTCTCAAGCTGCTTCTGCAAAGAGGAATGATACCTTGTCCAGCCAGGCTGTTCCTATTGCCCCAAACCCATCCAAAGCAAGGGGGCTCCCCGCCAAGCAGAAAGGAGGGGGCATGGGAAAGACATGTCCGAGTGAAGAGGACGGGAGGCCAGGGGAAAGGTTTCTCCTTTGTTGTGCCCCACCTCAAGGGGCAATGGGGACCAGTGAGCTGGGAGCCAGCACAGAAAGCCACCGCCAGCGCTGAGGACCTGGAGGTTCCCATATCCTCCTCCTGCAGCAGCCTGGGCTCTGCCACTGGAGAGCGTGAACAAAGGGAAGGGAAAAGAAAGGGAGGGAGAGGGATGAAAGGCAGGGAGAGGCGTGCGATGCAGAGGCAGGGGAAGGCAGAGGCGGTGGGAGCAGCTGTGCCTGGCACGGGACAGGCGGCAGCCCCCGGAGAGGTCAGTGAAGGCATCGAGCAAAGCTGCTCCGAGAGATTTTTTTTTTTGAGAGAGAGCAGTTGTTTCCCTGCGGCGATGAAACAGAGAAAAAGAGCAGAGGGACCTGTCGCTGCTTCTTCCCCCAGCATCTCAGCAACACCTTTTTGTTGGAGCGTAAATCAGAGCACACATTACCCACAGCTCAATCCTTGCTCCAGCCAAGAGTCAGCAAAGGACCCTGTCACGTGTTGCAAAGTCTGTGTGACATCTAGAGCCTGAATATTTTTCAAAAGCCTGTAAATTAGGACAGAAACCTCTGTCTATACAGACACGTGCCATTTAAGCTTGGCTGCCCTCAAGAACCTTTTGAAATGCCTGGCCCATGGGAAGGGCAATGTCCACAGATAGAAACATGGGGTGACAAAGGGTGACAGTGGTGGCAGGTGCTGCCTGGCCAGATTCCTCTCTGAGGCAGCAGAGCACCTGAGAGGGGACGTGGCAGCCCTGGAGCTGGTGGCTGCCTTCTTCTTCACAGCTGATGTGTGTTGGAGGTGTCCTGCCTGCCCCCAGTCCAGCATTTGAGCCTCCTGCGGGCTTCAGCTGGATCTGCCATGAGTGTGGATGCAAATCGCATGGGAGGGCATCCAGGAAGATGCATGGGGGCCCTAAGGGAGGGAGGTGCTCCCTGGTCACCACCCAGACCATGACAACAACCAGACTGTGCTGGCTCTGCACAAATCAAGCTGGTGACCTGTGGTCCTTGCTGGGCAGCGGGACCTTTCCCAGGGCTGCACGTGCCGCTGGAGCCATCTGTCCTCCAGCCCCATTGAGGCTTATGGGTCAGCCCGTGCACCCATACCTGGGTGATGCCCAGGGCCACCGGAGAGCCGGTGGCAGAGCAGGGCCCTGGGCACAAGCTCCAGCAGCCCAGCCAGCTCCCGCACCTGCAGGCTCCCTCACTCCCAGTAACCCCAGCTAACCCCCCCCCTGCCCTGCTTCTAGATCAGCCCTTCCCTGAATCGGGGCTGGGTCTTGGCGAACCAAGACCCCCAAACTCATCACCGTGGTGGATGTGGCTCAGAAATCAAAAGCTGCAGCATACACC
>NW_009231529.1:4550-9013 GCF_000690835.1 Fulmarus glacialis
ATCCTTTGAGCGAGGAGGGGTCCAGGGGAGGCTGCGGGCTGTGGAGCGGTGCGCTGCGGTGCTGCTGGACCGGACCCGAAAGCAGTGGATCGATGAGGGTGATTGAAGACAGCACGCACTGCGTTGGGCTATTTTTAGCGCAGCCGGCAGAGCCGGAGTTTGGGAGCCCAAGTCAGAATTTATTTGCATCTGTGAATGCTCGTCAGGGGGAGGACTGACCACGCGCTGCCCGGGCGCGGCAGCACCCTCCCCGCCCGTTTTGGGACCAGCTCACCTTGGCTGCAGCTCCTCTTTGGTGCACATCACATCCCTCTCCTCCGCAGCGCCCTGGGGGGACAGTGCCATCACCCCAAGGCTTGGAGCTGTGAGCATGTGGTGCGCATGGACACGAGACGGGGACAGAGAAGAGGAGAGGGGACAGGCTTCAGGGAATGAAGGGGTTGTTTGGGAAAAGCCTTGATCCTGCCTCAAATGTGCATGGGGGTCTTGTTCTGTAGCAGTGTGGCTGCAACACTGCCCAGCTCCATGGAGCAGTGCCAGGCATAGACCTTGGAGATGCCCCAGTCTTCTCCTCCAGCTCCTCCCGCCCCATTTACTTACTGCAGGCTTTCCATCACAGGGCCGTAAGTTGTTTTTCCTGAATAGGTGTCTGGAGACGAAATTGTTCTTTAGGGAGAGATGTATAGCACATTTCCTTTCCTTCATCTCCGAACCACTGCTGCCAGCTGATGCCCTGAGGCGCTGAAGGCAGTGAAGCTGCTGCTGGGCATGGTCGGTGGTGCTGGAGAAGCCAACCCAACAGCTACACCTTGGCTTGCAGCGGTGACTTTGCCTTCACTTCAGTTTACTTACACTCCACTTTTTCACATCTCCTTTGTGTCGTATCCTCTGGTTCACCCCTCTCAGCCAGCTCACAGGCACCACCAGAAGGGTGGTAGATTATCCAAATGACACCCTCAGAGTTTTGCTCATTCCCACCTTCCCCCCCGCCCAGTACTTAATGAAGGGAAACCATCTGATCCAGAGTGAAGCCACTTTTCTAGACTCAGTTTTCTCTGTGCAACGGATGAGAAGACATAGAAGTATCAGGGATGTGGATTTTCACCACGTGGGGAGTAGCCAAGCAGGATGCTAGTTTTTACTCTAGTTTTGCTGCCCTCTCTTTTGGTCCAAATTGAGCGTGAACGGGCCTGTTTCCTTCCCTCTGCAACTTCTCTGTCCCTGCAGAGTAACCAAAAGAGTCTGCCAAGTCTCTGAGTTTGCATGTGTGTGCCTTTTTAATAATTCAATGGGAACGTTAATGACACGGGGCATGCTGTTGTTCCTTGATGTGCCGATTGCTTCTTGCATCCTACCAACATCTGTTTTTTCACACTCAGCTCAGCTGTCTGGAAATAGCCATTTGCTGCTCACCTTTACTTACCTCGCCATTAAAGAGCTCATTAATGTACTCCATCCTTGCTTTCTTTGGGACTAAAAGATTTCTATTTCTGTCTTTCATCAGCTTTCTCATGGTTTAAATCCTCTCCTTTCTTCACCATGTGATGCCCTTTTCTAATGAGCTCTTCTCTCCTGGCCCATCTTCACCATTAAGCTACGCAAGTGCTGTCCCCCACGTTGTCTTGCTCATCTCCTGGGCTCTCTTCTGGGTCTATCATATTCTTTAGTGTTTCCAGCTGTGAAAGGAAGCGATCAGCCCCGCATACAACATCCACGCTTTCCTCCCACCCCACTCGCCTTCCTTGCAGCTCCCCAGCCCTGCGGTCTGGCTCATCCCACCGCAGTGTCCAGCCTTGACAGCCTCCTCCGTCCTTGCGCGAGCCCCTGGCCGGCTTGCCCTGATCCGCCGGCTGTGATGGGATGCCTCAAAGTTTGAGCGTGGTGCCTGCAGCTTGTCTCTGCTGGGGGCCTCTTAAATCTTTTTTTCGCTCTCTCAGCATCGCTTTTACACAGCAGAGCTCTCCTTGGGCATCTCCTGCCTTGCAATCAAGAGCTACCCAGTCCATCCGAGCAGCAGGAGGCCTCTGTGGGTACCACAAAAGCTCATCTGTGGTCTCGTAAGTAAACACTGGCACTCTTCACGTGATGCAGCTAAATTAATTAATCTCATTCCACCACATTTGTAGCCAAGACACAAAGATTCCCATTCCCTGCAGTTGGAGCTTAAAGCCTGCTTCTCCCAAACGTTACCTCCTGCCCCACCTGGGAGTCGCGTTGCAGTAAGATTTGAGGGGTGGGAGCAGAGCAGTTGTTGGGAGTCGCTCCAAGGGGCTGGCAGAGCCAGCGACCCCTTGGCCAAGTAGCCTCAGAGTACGTGGGCATGAACCGTCTGCCACTGTCCAGCTGAAACATCCCCCATGCCTTCAGCTCAGTTCAGGCTGACAAAGAGCTCGCATGCACAAAAACTCGTTTTGTTTTTTTTCCCCCAGCCATCTCAGGTGTTGCAATAAGAGATATTACCTCTCCATACAAACCTTATCTCAATTATATCCTTAGATCATTCTGGCTGTAACAACACTACCACCCACTCCAGAGTTCACACACATACATCTCTGCCTGGGAAATCCCAGACAGAAACGTGGCAGCCCTACGCATGAGAAATCCTTCAAGCGCTGACAGCTGACAAGCCCCTGAGCTGCTCCACAGCCTCCTCCAGGGTGATCACGGCTTCTAAAAGACAGTTAAATGCAGACACCAGGGATTGGGGTACGACATGCGCCAGGAGACCGGCAGCAGAGGCCAGGGAGAGCAGGCGCGTGGCACAGCCACCCCAAACCTACTTCCATGGTGGAGCTTGCAGCTGGGAAGGAGGGTGAGCTGTAAGATGTGGGCTGGTTTCTGACCTCCCACCCATCTTGCAGTTCTGTCCTGGAGACCAGGGTCCCGGCACAGCTGTCAGGAAAGTAGGAAGCAGAGATGGAGGTGCTGGAGCAGAGCTGGGAGCTGCCCCTCACCACCAGAGATGGTCAAACCCTTTCTGATACAGTCAGGAGGCTCCTCTGGCTGAGGGGACTGAGAAGTCCCTGCCCCAGGCTGGCTTTGGAGAACAACACACCCTGAAGAGCTCATCTGCGGCTGTGAAGGACTCAGCCACCGATCGCTGCTCCGGAGCTACCAGGAGAATGGGTGGATTCACACCAGGTGTGATGTCTGAGTCAGTCCCATCCTCCTCTGCAAAGCCATAGATATACGTGGCTGGAGATTGCCAGGTGAGACAAGGTAGTTTGGGTGGCACCAGGGTACAAAGCCCTCCTTTGGATAGCTGGATCTTCCGCCCTTTCCCAAAGAAGAAGAAACCAAAACAGCACAAGGCATCGTAGGAAGATGCAAGCAAGTGGGAGGAGACAGCTTATCCAGGGAGCTAATTTAGCTAGATGGAAAGGGAAAGCTTGCAAGATGTTCCCCTATTAAGAAAGAAAAATAAATATGCAAGAGCAAGGAGCGAGAGGCTGAAGTGCCTGTGGGGAAGTGATGCGGATGTGTTTGATTTTAAGAAGCCAAAGCAGAGCTGGGGCAGGTGCTGGACCCAGAACGAAGGCCGTTTCAGCCCACGACTGAGAGGCAGAGGTTAGGATGAGGCTTGCAGAGACCTGGAAACCACAGAGGTGAGTGAATTGTAAGCGGCACCACATTTAATCTGAGCAGAATGCATGAAACCGGATAATGTAATTGGAAGGGTTATTTAAACTGAATATTCAGAGGGAAAAATAAAACATTGCAGGGAAAATAATAATACTTAGCACTTGTAATGTGCTTAGCATCTTCAAAAACTGGTCAGCCATTAACTGATTGCTCCTCTGCTAAGTCCAAAAGCTAATAAAAAGGGATGGTTCATTTAGTTATTTCACAGCTGAGCTTCTCAATACGGCATGAGGAAGAGATCGCTGCTCTCCAACATGCTGGTAAATAAACAGTTGGAAGTAGGAAAATACAACAACATCTCAGCACTCGGTCACAGCTTCTTGCTCGGCTCCTTCCTTACTCAACTCGAGCTTGTCCAGACCGGACCTGTGACAGGGAGCTCATCTGGAGGTCTGGCCGGGGACCGTACCATGGGTAGGTCCAGGTCTCCAACAGTCCCAAAACTTGCTGTCTCCTGCTCGGGAACTGCCCCTGAGCCAGTGTCGACAAAAGTGTGGATGGGGTGTCCACAGGGCAGGAGTGTGGGCATTTGTCCGTGGGTGGGGTGGGCGATTCGGGCTCAGAGAGACCCCGACTTGCGCAGCCCTATTGCTTTGGCAAGCGTGGAGGCTGGAGGGAACAAACAGCCTTTTGAACGGCAATAAAGATGGAGGTATTTTATGTTTGTTTTACTTAAAAAGTAAACAGTTCCTTTTGTGTTTGGTGAGCAAGCGATTTCGTAAACACTGCAGAGAAAACATGACACAGTTGCACCTCGGTGATTTCCAGCCTGTTTTCTTGGCAGCGGCAGCGGAGGAGCGGATGAGCGCCCGAGCAGCTGC
>NW_009231529.1:9045-25227 GCF_000690835.1 Fulmarus glacialis
TCTGGGGGCTGCTCCCGGTCAGGTGCAAAGGGAAACAGCCGGGAAGAGGAAACTCTCATCAGGATGGAGCCATTCAGCCCGACACATGTCCAGCCCCAACACGGGTGAGCAACGAACCCAGGGAACACCGGGTACTGCCAGAGGCTTCGCCTTGTGCCCCAGGTGCAGGGTCACTCACCCAAATCCAGCAGCCGCTGTGGCCGGTGCGTGCTGCCCGGATCAGCCTCACCCTGCCAGTGCTGCCCATCACACAGCCCTGGGGCTGAAAAACCCTTTTTTCATATTGCTGCTGGTGGGAACCAATGCAATAGTTCATTTATGCCTAATCCAAAACAACCGTCACGGGGTTATGGTGCTTTGCAAAGTGCCTGTCAGCGCGTTCTCTGCACGTACCCCCACCTGCCACTATTTCTCCCATGCCACCCACTTCATGATGGTTTTTGGCCTTATCAGCTTAGATACCCACCAAAACACTGGCCTCATCGCTTCAGTGACAGGGAACTGCATGGATGCTCAGCTGCCCCCATAGAGGTGCCTTATTTTTGGTGCAGTGGACACTCCAGACCCCACTTCGCTGTGGCACGGGTCTCCCAGAGACCCTGTTCCCAGTGTCCCAGCCCCGTGCTGGAGGGATGTCTCCACGGGGATACACAGTTGGGTCCCCCAGACCATGCAAGGTCTCCAGCTCACCTGTGGGCTGCCAGGGCAGCAGCCAGGAGAGGGCAATGGTTCACCCATGACCTACCCAACCCCAGCAGCAGAGAAGAGGTCCTAGAAGATGCTGGGGAGTTATTCCCCCACCTCACTGTTGGGTGATCCAAGAGGGATCCTGCTACTTTACAGAAGAGATGCACAAGTATTCCTCTCTGAAAGCATTTGCTGGGCTAAAATACACCCCCGCAGAGCAGACCAGAGCCCACGGCTGAACTCAGCTCTTCTGGGACACGTCCAACAGCAGCAGTGCCATCATCAAAAGCCTTTGGTGGAGACAGGGCTTGAGGGATCTTACATTCCCCTGGCTTTTTGCCCTGGGCACTGCCTCCTGCTCGCTCAGCTGTGCTTGTGGGCTTTGTGTTTTCTTTCTCTTTCTTCAGGTTTTCTTCTGCTTAAGTGAAATGTTCCCCATCTCTGCTGCTAGCACAGCCCTATGGACCCTGTGCTGGGAGGATGAGACGGGTAAGAGCAGGAGGAGATGAGCAGGGACTCCTTAAACCAGTTACCACTAAGCACTTCTCCCCCGAGGTGGTTTTTGCCTGAGCAGGCGTACAGGTCAGGACCTCGATGATTTATAGTGCAGGATGCATCCTCCTCGTCGTCTGGGGGACCTGGGGAAGATGCTGAGTGCAGAGACAGCCTTGCCAGGCCACTAACACGTGTTTCTGACTGGAGAAAATCTGGGATGCGGCGTGCTAAGGATGCCATGCTAACTTCTGCTAAATGCTCACATACAGCCGGGTAGCAGATACATGGACTGTGCAAAACGCCGCTGATTTTCCTCTGCCTGTATTTGGCATAATGAAGCCCAATGGGTGTGTATAAACAAAGCAAGCATCTCTCTCGCTGGACCTCATGCATCATTTATAGCCAGCTTTTCCATGGCACAAGAAACATTTACATATGCCAGCATTAATTCCGAACGCCACTTCAAAGCCATCTCTGTCTAATGAACCCCGTGCGCTGCGCACAGCAAATTCCACCCGAAAAATAATTAGCAACACACGCCACCAAAGCATTACAAGAGGAACGCAGCACACCACCTGCTGAAGCAAAATGAATGCCTGATTTATTTATTTTTTCCCACTTTTTAGCAACATTCAGGCACTGACTCAAAGCTGTGCTCTGTTCTCGGCTTTGTAGGGCCCTGGGAAGTGTCACGTTCCCGCTCCGCTTTCCAGGCTAGGGGTATGATTGATTTGGGGGGGGGTTTATACATTTTTCTTAGATTACAACTGGACTGAGCTGTGCAAGACCCTGCTGATTTTTCCATGCCGGGGGTGCCCGCTGGGATTTAGGATGCAGGCAGCTCTGCATCCCTTCCCCTGAAGTTGCAGGGGTCCCAGGCTTGCGGGGTGCTGTCGCCCTCTGAGCCGAGCCTTGGACTGATGGCTGGGAGCAGATGGGACACATGAGTCTCACCCTGGTCTGACGTTCCCGTAGAGCCTTCAACTCCTGATTAGCATCAGCCTCACCAAGAAAAAAAGAAATTGGAGGTGAGCTCAGGAGATGAAGGGTTTGGTGTCCCCGCCAGCCTCGGGTCCTCCCACCCCGTGCCAGCCGCGGGCAGCCCTGCTGTGAACAGCTCAGGGAACAGAGCTGGCTTTACCAAAATTATTTCTGAAAACTGTGTTAAAGCTGCACAGCCAAGCTCACGCTGGGAGCAGCAGCATGTTTTGCTGAAGGCCTGATGCGGTGGCATTGCTGTGGGAGACCCCAGTCACAAACCACCATGGTAGAGGGACAGAGGCCAAACCCAGGAGGTGGCTGTGGGCACAGGGGGACCGACCATGCCGGGGTGATGCCGGGATCCTGGATTCCCCCAGGTCCTGTCTTCCTCGAGTGGAAGGAAGGTGCTCCGCGGGGCGCTGCTCTTGGCCAGGTGCTGCATTGCCCGTGTGTCTCCCCAGTATCCAGCCATGGTATTCAAATGTCAGTTCTCTGACTTGCTAGGATGCAAGGGGTTAAACTGTTCTTCTTATGCAAATTAGGCTTAATTAATCCTTTTCATCAGTTGCAAATATACCTTCTGAACCCTATTAAAAACATGAATATGCAAATTCAGACCTTTTTTAATACTCATTTTCAAGGACTTGGAGTCAGGCTTGATTATTCGATTCCCGTTAACAGCCTGTAAAACCTGGTGCAAAATTTAATTTCCATTTTAAGTTACCAAAAAAAAATCTGAATCTGTTGGTAATTAAGCTAATTACAGTGTTACACTAAAGAGGAGACAAACAAGGAGGACAAGATCATTCATTACATTTAACACCGGTTACAGGACCTGGGGACTGTGCAAGGCCAGAGTTAACGGTGAAGTCAGCAAACAGCAGCGATGGAAACGGGGTGCGTGTGGGGAGGCTGCAGCTTTTGGGGGGCCTGGTGCCATCCTCACCTTGGGAACACCTCTGCTTCAGCCCCATGAGCCACCTTCCTACTCCTCCTAAGGAGAGAAGCGAGGAAGAGGAGGTGTAGGCAGGCTGGGTGGTGTCACAGGCATTGGGGGGTCCCTGCACAGGGCAAGAACAAGCTTGGGGTTGGGGTTTCAGGACAACCTGTCGGACCACCCCGTCTGCCAGTGTGACTGGGGCTGAGCATCCCATGCAGCTGGGATTTCCATCCTCCCTGAGCACTTCTGCTGTATTAAAAATACACGCGTGGGGTCCACAGGGGTGGTTAGCTGAACTTGCAGCACATGGAAGGAGACAGGTCCTGCAGACGGGGGCGCATGTCCTGCTCTCCCACAGGAGCTGTGATCCTGTCCTCACCTGCAAAAAGCAGTGACCCCCCAAAAGCTGACAACTCCCTTTGCAGAAGCAGAGCCGTTGGGGAAGACCCATGACAAGGCTCTACAGACACACCTACAAACCGTTGCTCCACACCCATACTGGGGGGAGCAAACAGAGGTATAGGATGCGACCCCCTACAGCTCATGACCGTGGCCTGCATTCGCTGGGAGATGCCAACCAAACCAACCCAGCCTACAGCGAGTGCCACTGCCCAAACCTCCGTCGGGGTCACCCATCGAGGCTGGGCAGTCAGTGCTGGTGGCTCCCGACTTGCCCATCAACCTTCCCGTGCCTCCCAGCTCTGCCTGCTTGTAATTAAATAAAAAGTGCTGCTATAGACTGTTAATTATGGTTTACCACCGCAGTGATCCCTTAAAATCAGTCATTAGCATGCCTAGGATCTATTCTGCACTTGGTGTTTTCTAATGAGTTAGCAAAGTTAATGAGTGATTTGTCAGAGCTATAATCCTCACCTCGGGGCTGGCAGCTCAGGAACGGTTCCATACGGGGCGAGGAATCCCACGACCTGGCTGGAAGCACACAGGTCATGCTCTGCCCGCATGAGGCTAGGGCTCTGTGTCCAGGATACTCGTGCACTGGGCAGGAGAATCCAGCGTTGAAATGAAATGCTAGCGTTACCTACCGACTTACCCAAAGACATCCATCATCAGCCGGACGGATCCACCCAAGAGATTGGTGCTATCCAGGGGGCTTTTCTCACTCCTCCTTGTCTCAGCTCCCAGGACTCATAGCGAGAGGAGCTGTCACTTCAGAGCATGCCACTCAAGGGCGGCTCTGCCTCGTAACAGCGGGATCAGAGCGGGAGCTGATCACGTACATCCCCAAGGACTGGAGCGTGACTCCCAAAGCAAGCTGCGGAAAGACACGTGCATGTGGAAGAGCCGGGACAGCCGCAGCGGGGAGAAACGGTGAAAGACAGACTGTGCGATTTGCCATCACCCCCCTACATATAAGGCTGGTCTCCCTCATGCACTCCACAGTTAATGGGGAGTGGGAGGCACCTCCAAACCGAAGGACCAAAGTGAGGTTCATGCTCTTAATTTCTCTTTAGGGAGACCGCTTCTTGGTAGTGGTTATGGGGACAATCTGGCAGATGAACCAGCCACCATCACCA
Organism: Fulmarus glacialis; assembly: GCF_000690835.1. Classification (NCBI taxonomy): domain Eukaryota; kingdom Metazoa; phylum Chordata; class Aves; order Procellariiformes; family Procellariidae; genus Fulmarus; species Fulmarus glacialis. The sequence goes on from NW_009231529.1 coordinate 13,684, forward strand.
GCAAAGCGAAGTGCCTGCAATCGTACAGCAAAAACGTTACCCAGTAGATGCTCCTGAGAGAGGAGAGGTTCATCTGCCAGAACGCAGAGCCTTTCACCTGCCTGGAGAACATTTTCCATCATGTTGATACCAGAAGTTTCCGATCACCAGATAAAAGGAGTGTGATGACAGAGGTGACAAGGGAAATGCTCTCGCCCTCCAGCCAAGCCCTGTGCCTCGCACGTCCTCCTGCATGTGCATCCTCCTGCCCTTTGACCTGTCTGGTGCATCTTGTCAACAGGATCATATTTTGGGGGGAGTCAGGGGGGGAGTCAGCAGAATTACCTTCTCAGTCCCTACAGACAATCAGCTTGCTCCCCGAACCATGAGATATGATTGCCCTTATTATTTTAGCTTGCATAGCAGTGAGTCTTGTTAATGGTCATAAAATTATCTAGTCCTTATTGAAATCCAACAACTGTCTGTGTTTCAGTGACCTCCTGATGGACTCTGGCTTTGGTCCAGGTTGAAAAGACACCGGAGGGACCAGGGAGGAAAAAGAGGCCGTGGGAGGATTGAAGAAAAACAACCAAAAACACAACAAGCAACAGCCAACAAAGAGAATTCAAAGTAAAACAGGGAATATTAAAGAGAGCTCAATCAGTCAGCTGGAGAGTTCAAAAAAACACAACCTGTCATGAAGAGAAGGAAGCAGCACTAGGTAAAATTAGCAACGCTAATAAACTCATCAGCACTGGAGCCCGGGCCGGGAAACAGCACAGGGAAGACAAAGGGGCCAGGAGATGCTTGATCCCATGTTGGGGAAGCAGGAGAGAGAACCGACACAACCTGAAGGAACACCCTTCAGTGGTGGTTTGGGTGGAGCCCACAGACACGGGCGGCTCCCGAGCCCTCCAGCATCAAGGAGCTGCCTTTGTGCTCCCTAACTTACACGGCAGCGTTTTCTTTAAAGTGTATTTTCCTTCTGTTTTGTCCCTTGTATTTGCTTCGAGGGAAAACGCGCACGCAAGGAAGGCTGGAGACCCAGCCACCATGGGTGGAAGGAGCAGGAGCAGTCGCTGGGACGGCTGCCCAGGGCCGGGGTCTGGCACACTCCCTTAGCGAAGGCTTTGGCCAGTGATTTCTACACAGAACGTTTCTGAAGCAAAAATCTCCTATTTCCTTAGGATGCCAGACGGCTCCCCTGTCCTTCCAAATAACATCTACAAGCCCCCGGAGTACCAAAAAATTTTACAATAACAATCCCCCCAAAGAGAAACAAGAAATGGAAAAACCCCAAGGAGCAGAGAGTTGTTTTAATGTAACCAAGCTCCAACACAGATTCCCATCAATTTTGCAGCAAACCTGAGTCATGAAATTAAAAGTAGCATCAGCATATTTCCTATTAGCTAGGGTTCCTTTTTCAGAACAGATCATACATTCCTACCCTATTTTTCTAGACACTTGTGTCAATGCGATATCATCAGATGCCGTTCAGTTGCTCCTCTTAGCCTGAAAAAAGCTTTCCTGTTGGGAAGGATGGGATTTTAATATTTAAAAAAGACTTCGTGAAAAAGCTTTGCTGATTTTTTATTTATTTATTTATTTAATATCCCTCCCCTGATCAGAGTGGGCGCGTTTTGTAGCTTTTAAATATCATGCAACTTTTAGCATCGCTGCTATTAAATCCGAATCTGCTGTCACAGCAGGCAGCGCGAATGTGATTTACACCAGCGCGGAGAGCCTGTTCTGTCCTCCCCAGCTACTACACTTGCCTCGTCAAGAATGTGCCGTCGTTAGCTACAGTCACCTGGCATCTGACACTGTCATCATTTTCCTAACGTCTTCGAACAGCTAAAAGCTATAAAGAACCAAACCTGCCCTGGCTGTGTCACCTCCTGCACCGAGCAGCATTGGCTGTCGGGGTCCGGCATTACCTTGGTGATGTCCTAGGAAGGCTTTGCCTCTCTCCCCCGAGGTTTATTTTGACACGTCTGCCCGTGTCAGACCACTCTCAGCTGTCTCTCAGCCCGCTGCTGGGGTCGGGAAAAGAAAAGGCCGGCTGCTGCTCCCTGTTTCTTCGGTGTGGTGGAGCGGCGGCGAACGGACAGCAACAGCGGTGCCGCAGCTGTGGGGTGCTGTGCCTGACCCCCACCGATGATGAGCCCCAGTGGGATGCCTTTGCCCACCTGGGCTCACCACAGGGCTGCATTTGGGGTCAAATAACCTTCACTGCTGGCCGGCGTTGGGAGGCCATGACTGGGAAGCGATATTTCTATTTTACAGAGCCCGCAGTGCAGAAGGGCTCGCTGGCTTGTCCTGGGGCAGGCAGAAAATCCAGGAGCCAGGAGCAGGATCCCTCCTGCCCCATCGCTCTCCATACCCCAACCTTCTCTGCACCCCCACGAGCCAGTGCAGCCCTCCCCCCAACCCAGCAGCAGGGGGAGGGGGTATCCCCCCTCCATGGCGGCTCCTGCCCACCCAGAGCCCCCCAGACACTGGCCACGTCGGCCACCCCTGACAACCAACCCCACCTGCGCTGGGAGAGGCAGGAGAAGGGAAGAGGCACTTTGTGAGGAGCTCTGGGGAGGGAAAGGCCTCTCTGCCCTTAAGGAGTTGGGAAAAACCCTGGGGGCTTGTGGGAGGGGGCAAGGCCTCTGTACAACATGGCCGCACACCCTCGGCAGAGCTGTGATCTGTGCCTTGAGGCTTTTGCTCCCCGCTGCGGGGAAGGGGAGGGGAGGGGGCTCCAGCCGGAGCCCCGCTGCGGCCAGGGGTGTGCGGGAAAACCGGTGACTTCCCAGTCCCGGAGGTGGGGAGAGCCCGGGCTGCCATGCAGCCTCCAGAGACGGCGTCAGTTGGCCAGCGGGAGAAGGCTTTTCTTTCCGTCCAGCGCCGTTTCTTCCCCTCCATCCAACCCCAGCCCCGCTCCTGCCCTTTGCTCCCTAGGTACCTACCTCCACCGCAGCTCCATGCTCTCCCCCCGTTCCCCTTCCCTTCCTCCTATAGCATTACCTGGAGATGATCCATAACCAACATCTACGAACCCCAAGCTTCTCATGGCTCATCCCAAAAAGGTTTCTCTAGTCCCTTCTCAGGCATCACACACTTCCAGGACAACTCTCAGGCTCACACAAACAACACGCAACGATGCCAAAAGAGCCAGGAGACACAAAGCCGGAGCAAAAGACTCCAGGTTCAGAGATGCAACCTTAGGAGAGGCATCAACTTTGCCATACCTGCCTTAGCCAAGAGCTCTGCTGCTTTCAAGGCCCATTTGGCAGTACCTGACAGCTCTTTGCCCCTGTTTGGTATTTATATATGCACGCAGATGAAAAGGGTTGATCAGTAAAGGAGCGGGGGCTCGCAAGCAGTTTGAGCGAAGGGAAGCTTCAGGCAACACTGCAAACAAGACAGTGCTCTGACACACACAGTCCCCCAGCCGTGCATTAATAAATCATATTTTACAGCTTATAGCACATAAACCCAGCGAGCGTGCACGGAGACCCAGCGAGCATACGCACACTTGTTAACGCTCTCGCCTCTCCCCTCCAACCAACTGCAAATTTATTAGTGATCTCCCAAGATTTTCTAAAAGGATTTTCCGCCAACGGGGCTGGAGCTTTGCAAGGGACAAGCCGAAGCCAGATGGGACCTGTGCCCCTACCACCCGGGTGGTTGAAGCCTGCTGTACCACCGGTGGCAACCAGGGTCTCTGTTTGCACTGCCCCGGGGGGCTGCCCCCGTGCAGGGGGGATGCGGGGGCCAGTGAACACAGCGGCAGGGCCCTGCAATGGGCTGCCGAGCCCTGTGTCGCTCGGCACGGAAGGAGCAATCACTGAGAAATTCAGCATCACAGTTACTCCTCACAGCTCCGTCACAGCTGAGACGACAAGTATAACGATGGCGGCAGAGATGGGAGCTGCCGTGGCAGCAGGGTTCAGCCATATGTTTGGGGCTTCATCCCGAATTTGGTGTCAGAGCTGGAAACTAGGGAGTCACTGCTCCTCTCCCCCGTGCCCAACCACAGGCTTGTGGCCCAGGTGGCTTTGCAATGGTCACACTTCCACATGGCTTCCATCAATGAGCCTTAGAGCTCCCAAAAGCCCTGGTTTCACGTAGTGCCCAAGCCTGCTCGCTGTGCACCAGCGTTACGCCATGAGCAGGGCAGGGATGCTGCTGGCCAAAGCAGGACAGTAACCCCAGCAGCTTCCCAAGCCACAAGCAGGGCCAGGGGCTGCACCTCACCGGCACATCTGGCCAAGCACCCATCCTCACGACACACCTCTCCCAGCCGTGCTGGTGTATTAAACTTAGTTGAACAAATCAGTCTTGCTGGAAGAACAGAGTGCAGAGCGGTAATTCATCTGTCTCCTCCCCACCGAAGGCGTCTCGGAAGACTACTGTGTTTTCTACCCCAACTTATTATCCTTTCACTCTTGGGAGGCAACTTTCCAACGGGCAGAATATGTTTTCCCTTGTCACTCTCCAGCATCGCTTCTCGCCTCACCCGTGTTTTGCTAAGATAGAGGGTTTATTGTAAACTTATTAATTACTTCATTTCTCCTGCGAGGAGCCAGGAGAAAAATTTTCAGAGGCAGCCAGGATCCGCTATTGTGTTGGCGGAGGAGCCGAATGCGGCTGACGTCATGATTCATTTTCCCCATGACTGAGGAAGGCGACTCTCAGTGCCACGTCGCGCATATGAATCAGGCAGCGTTCCCCCGGCACAGCATGCCAGGCAATTCATCTTCCACCAGGACTTCTTCAACCAGAAGAGAAAACACCAAACTTCTGCTATTGCACTTCCCTGCAAAACCCTGTGGAGAGGAGCGTTGGGCAGATGGGGGCTGCAGCCTCCCCAGAGCACATGCTTATCCCTCCACCTCTGATCAGTTGGGTCTATAGCAGCTATTTTCCATGCCTGTAGACACATCAACAGGTCCCAGAGTGACTCCAGCATGCATGGCCAACCCTGCAGCCACCGTGAGCATCTAAGCTAAGTTTCTAGCCTGCTTACTGCTACCTTCTCTCCAAGCTTAGGAAGTATGTTCGTGCTGATATCAAGAGGAAATCAATATACACAGAAGTTCATCAAAAACTAATGTGGTTTACAGCATGAATGAGACTGGCCTGGAAAAACTGAGATAGTGATGTCCTCCCTTCTCAAAGCAGTACCAGCATCAGACCATTGATGGACGGTTCGTTATCATGCTTTACACGTGGGAGAGCACAGGGAGAGCACGGTGTATATCCCAAATAAAGGAATCATACATCCAGTTTGGGAAGTGACACTTTATTCTTACGATAGAAGAGCTATATCCATTGTAACACAAAATGTCAGACTTCAGGGGGTGCTCCATCCTCCACAGAGGAGAGGAGGAGGGAGACCCCCAGCAAGGTGAGCAGGTACCCACAGCCTGGTGGCAGGCAGCAGGCTAAAGCCAGCAGCAGTGAGCAGACCCCAGAGAGCTCCCTCCCACCTTCTGCAGTCCTGAGATAACCAAGAGCCCAAGAGTCTCGGTGAGGAGCAAAAAGCACGCCAGTGACATCTGAGCACACCACACAAGATAGAGATGTCAACACAGGTATAGGGTCTTCGAATGGCCCTTTATGCTTGTGCTTGTCTGCTGAGTGATGGGAGACTCAGGTAACTGGATATCTTGAAAATAATTTCAACCCTGTTGAGTGACGAGCTGTTTGCAAGAGCAGGAGGTATCCACAAAGAACCTGCTACTCATGACTGATCCTTCCCCAGGTCCCTGCCCTCAGAGACCACGTCCTTGGCTCCCATTAGGAGAGGACAACCACAGGGGCAGGAAGCACCAGCCTCCCACAAGGCTCGTCTCTCTGCTGGGGCCCAGATTTGGGGGATCCTTTGGGGAAAAGCTGTGAACAGTGATGCTGTGGCTCCTCAAACCAGCAGCTTCCGCCATCTTCCCAGAGATGCTGAGACAGTCTGGGGAGTGATGAACACATTTTCCAGTTCAAAGGTGGGGCTTGGGTCTTGGCACAGGAGCCCTGGCCTCCCACAAGAGGGAAATGATGCTTTTCAGAGGAATTGGTGGGGTTTGGGAATCAGCATGAAAGAAGGGGGAAGAAGGAGTTCCCTGCAAAACAGAAGCAACCCAATGCCACAAATTAAGGGTGGGAGGGGAGAATTTGTCCTCGCTACCTCAATTTGTCCTCCCCAGGGGTGCTCCATGCCTGGCTGGCGGTGGGACGCTAAGCGATGGTCTGGCGGCTGAAGAGGTCGAGGGTGAGGGCACTGAGGAAGGCTGGGATGCTGTCCTGGCGAAGCAGGTGGAGTTCGATGAGCTCCCGGATGGTTCGTGAGAACTCGGTTTCCAGAAGCTGCATTTTTCCACCAGAGGAGCTGGAGGCCTGAGGGAAAAGAAGAACAAGCCCATTAGTACAGCAGGGTTTTAATTCACCTCCCGGGACGCAGGGGACCGCTAGCGGTGTCGCCCTGAAGCCTCCTTTGGCACGGATCCGCCTGTAATCAAGGACACGTTATCTGCTGCAGCGCAGGTGTTCGGCACACGGCGTAATTGGGCTGTTACTGAGTTGTGCATTTCCAACGTCCCCACGCAGGACCCCTGCGTGAGCCTCCCCCAGTGACAAATGGTGCAGTGGGGATACGAGGGGTTCGACCATCCTGGAAAGAGGCTGCACGGGGGCCAGGCTGTGCCGCCGGCACAGAACCGGGGTGCCCACATCGGGGTCACCGTCGCCACCACCACCCACGTCTCGGGTGGCAGGAGCTACGCGCAAGGGCTTTCTCTCCACGAAAACACTTCTCCCTGAAGTCATTCCATTTCTGTAGGAGGAAGCAGACCTGTTTCTAATTAACACGACTCCTTCCCAATGAGCTGCTGCTCCGCCCTGCATCCCTAAAGTGTTTCTGGATGTTTAAATCAGCCCAGCAGCGCATAGCCAAGAGCTCCAGAGGAATTATTCCAGAGATGCTGTCATGAAAATAAGGAAACTCAACATGTGGGAAGACATTACAAATCTCCTGTAACATATAAAACAAGCAAAAAAAAGCTAAATGCAAGAGAAATAAGGAATTCTTGAAGCCTCTCCTACCCCCGGAGGCACAAAAGCTGCTTGTTTATTAATAAACAGCAAAAACATCACAGCGCAAATGCTAATTTTTTCCCCTGCCATTTTCCTCTTCAAAATGCTCCTGTTCCTAATTGCTCTGCGGCTCTGCTTCCCCTCGGAGCCCAGGCGGGGCAGCGCGGGCGGTGCCGGGCAAAGCCGGCATCTCCTCGGGGCGGGCAGGAGCGGGGCAGACCCCCACCCCAATGTACAGATGCCAAAAGCCAGAGCGGAGAATTGCCACGTGAAGGGAAAACATGGCTTTACCTGCTAGGAGAGAAGGGAAGCGATAACTGCTGAGAGCCCTGGGGAACCTGCTTCTTTCTGATTTCATGTTCTCAGGAGCCTGCATACATTTGATTATGAGCTCTTCATGTACGTGTCACTTTGGACTGCAAAGAGCGTAAGGTACCAAGGATGCCCCCATCACCCTCGAACCAGGCAGGGAATCTAAACAAGGTTTCTGCGTGGAAAAGTAAATTAGCTTTTCTTTAAATCTCCTCCACTTTGGCTTGGTTGTTTTTCAGTAACTCCAAAGGATATTCAGTGCTTTAATCCGCTGCTTACTGGAGCTACCTGACTTGCTTTCTGCGCATCCGATGTACCACCGGGTCAGATGAAAGAGGCTAAGTAGGCAGAGGGCGGGGATGGCAGGTGAAGAAGCCAGTTGGAGGCACAGGGAGGGACGTACATCCACAATCCATGTAAAGCCAGAGGCGCAACACGAGGCTGTAGCGTAGCTAGGAGCGAGTACAGGGGCTGGGTGCTGTGAAAGCAGCACAGGTTTTGTTTTGCAAATCCCCCCCGGATTCGGATGATGGGAAGCGCCGGTTTCGGAGGAAGGTCCGAGTATTATGAATGCATCGCTTGTGTCTCCAAAGCCAGCAGTGAATTGGATTCATCTAAAATGGGAATTCAAGCTCTGTATGAAATACACTGCCTCCTTTGCAGATTTAAAACACTCTTTGGGCACAGAATTAATTTTCTAAGAATTTACAAGTAAATCCATTAATTGGTTTACTAGTTTAATTAATTAAAGCAAGTTCCTTAAGAAATTTAGCATCCAGTGCCAGACCATTTGCTTGTGTTTTACGATCTCAGAAATGGAGTAACATAAATGTTTTATACTTCCCCTCTACTTTGAGCTCACTGGCGTCGTGGGTGAAGGCTACATTTGAATAATTTCTTTTTTATGAGATTAATGATAATTTCTCTCTACTATTCTTCATAACCAAAGTTTCCTCCTTCAGCAGAGGCAGAAGAATAATGTTCAGAGAAAGCTATGTGAACAAATACGTGCTCCTGAGAAGACTCTTATTTCCCACTGCATTCAACAGGACCGTGGTTTCTCTCAGTTGTTGGATGGTCAAGAGAGGCACCATCCTCCCACCGTCCTCCCCGCCGTGGTCTCCCTCTCCCCAGGAACTCAAAAAAATAAAAAAAAATCAAAAAGCTTCCAAAACCCAGACATTTCACCCAGGTTTCTTATGATCTCTTCTGCAACAGGAACAAGGCAAGAAGTCAGCCACTTGGAAAAAAGGCAATTCTTTCTCTGCCGGGAGATGTTTACATGCTAACTTTGAGGATGGATGCCCTTGCAGTTCAGTTCATTCAATCTCACGCTGCTTTTAAAAAAACTTAGAAACTACTTTTTTTTTTTTCTGGGAGTGTTTTAAAATTGCTATCATTGTTACCTTTCTTATTATTTGTTTTTATTGCTTTTTTTTCTTCACCCACCTGTTCATAATGTAGTATAGACTGGGATATATAGATAGATTTGTTGCTTTGAGTTCAACAGCAGGAGTACCTTTGCAGCATGTGCTTTACAAATAAAGTGATTATACGAAGTAATAGCAATATGTTCCCATTAATTCACAGGATTTCTTTTCAAATGCCAGTCTGCACCCTGCCTGGTGCACCCAGCGAGCCGCAGGCAGAGCGGGAAGCGCTGGGGTGGGTGGCGTGGGAGTGGGAGCGAGCAGGGGATCACGACGAGGCAGGGGGATGCGCAGGGGTGTGCGGGAGCGAGGAGGGGGAGCACACTGAGGGGATGCTCTGCTGAATGAGCACTGCAGGGTCTGGTTGCTTCACGCCATTTTGGATCAATGCAGAGCATCCCTGCGACTCCAGCTCTAAAACCCAGATTTATGAAAGATACAAAGATGACATTTTTCTTAGGGCGGTTCAAAGCTGTAAGGGCGCTCGAGTCCTCCTCTTCACAGTCATAGCTAGGATGCCCCCCCACTCATTTTTAATCAATTTTTAAAATTAACAAAAAGTCTCAACCCTCGAAGAAAAACTCCTGGACACAACCCCTGCTAACAAAAACTTGCAGGTGACAGCACATAGCACCTATTCACATGACACGCTCCATGTAATGCAATCGCCATTCACCCCGGTGACGCATCCCTGGGAATTCAAGGTTTAGACGAAACTGAAAGCCTCCCAAGCCCACCTAGGTAGAAAATGCTCAGCTGAGGAACCTAGACAAGTGTCACTGATCCACGGGGACAGTCCATGAGTGGGAATGGGGCAAGAGAGAGCAGAGCATATGCAAACCCAGCCCTAACTGCTCTGTGCCCCACACTACTGACATGTCTTACTCGGAGCTACATCACTATAGTGTGTTGTTGCTTTTAAAGACAAGCATGAAAGAACAAGCATCAAGATTTAGAGTCAAACCAAATAGACAGGGTCAAAGGAAAAGCTGAGCCTGTGAGTAACCCCATCCGCCCTGTAGTCAACGCATAGAGGAGTCAATGCGACAGGAGGCTTTGGGGACCACCATCGCACTTCACTCCCCCTTTCCCCGCTGCGCCGAGCCAGCCAAGTGCAGTGCTTCACTAGAGAGGCAAATATTCCCCCCATGCCCCCAGTTTCCCTGAGCACAGAGCAGCCCGGGATGCTGAAGCTAAGTACTATAAGAACACTATCTCACAGGTACTCTTTACGTAGACCTATATTGGTTTCTTCTAATTCATGGAAAAAAATCTGCCTGGCTCACTAAACTACTGAGATTCAGGTCTATGTTATGTTTTATTCAGATCTCAAATACTTGCAAAAGGAAAGATTCCAGCTTTTGCTAAGCTCCATTGCCAGTTCAGTCTGATTTAAGGCCTATTGGGACCTTTTCTAGAAAAGCAATGGAAATCAATCTTTGCCCTGTGTTACCGCACACTCGCTTCTGCGGGGAGGGGGATGCGACTCCTGCCATACATTTGAAGGGTGACACCCCGTTTTTCTCCTCGCAGGTTGTGCTACCCCATAGAGCAATCAGATCAGTGGGCAGATTTCACTATATTGTAAAACACAAAGAAGACAGGTCTATTTACCACATGGCGACATAAACTTGCAGTAGCTGCTCCTGGATCTGCTCAGAGAAAGGAGCCGTTAGTACAATTGTTTTTCCACGAGAATCAAGATCAGCTGCCACCTGCCAGAAGGAAACATCATAAATCTTTCTCTTCACCCTGGAAACTGGTAAATTATTCAAGGCTTTATTGTTTAGATATACATATAAAAGTCTCTCAAATAACCACCAGCGTGGTAGAAAAGCGAGTTCTTCTCTCCAACAGGGACCATCTCAGCAAGGAGCAGACAACGCAGAAGATGTGGAGGAGCAATAGGCATTCCCAAATGTCCCTGCTGGGGGATGGACCTGCAGCTGGCCAGACTGGGCTGGTAATGCCGCAACGTATGGACCACAAAGGAGACTCTATCAACTGTTGTCACTTCAACATAACATACAGGGCTTCTGACTGCACCGATTTTGCTGAGATGACTCTTTGCCCCCATGCTGCTGTTGCACAGGAACGCTGCCTGAAATCCAAGTCCTAGCATTTACTTCTCCACTTGTTCCACCAGCTGAGGTAGCTGCTACATCAGATGTGTGATGGTGTCTCCTTTGGTCGTTTATAAGCTAACATATGGTTCAGAAGTGCACTCTGAACTAGATACACCAATTTTTTAGTTTCTTGCATCCCTTTTTCTCTTCTCTCTGACATATTTTGGTAGCTAAAAACAATGGATTCCCTAACTCTGGCTCCAAAAGTGCCATCAGCTGTAAACTGGCAAGCGGTGTGACTTTAATCATGCAAAGGATGCTTCTTGAAAAATACTGGTTGAGCATAAGACCCAATGTCCTGTAGGCCTCCAAACTCTGCAATAAGATTGAAAAGAGGGTGGTTGCATGCCCCAAGGAGAAGGCTGACATGGGGATGTGGCACCATGAGAAAACATGGGGCAGAAATGCAGAAAAAGGGGGAAGCAGGCTTCAGTATTCAATAGAACCTGATAACCTCATCTAGGCTCCCTTTCCCATGAAAGGTTGGACCAGATGATCTTTCAAGGTCCCTTCCAGCCTGGGCTGCTCTATGATTCTATGATTTCAGCTTGAAGTGGGGAGGTTCCACCTCTGAAGCACAACTGCCTTCGGGCGATCCACGCAGGACATGCATTCCT
>NW_009231529.1:25239-41480 GCF_000690835.1 Fulmarus glacialis
ATCTTCAAACACACACACCCAAGTGACAGAGGTGGAGTTTCCAAATGGTTTTTGGCAAGGTGACAACAGTGACGGTGGAGCTTTGTGCCAGGCACAGCAGGCAAGAGAGTTGTGGCTCAGCTTGGGAACCCCAGTTCAAACACCTCCTCAGTGTGAGGAAGGGTGAAGTCTAGGACTTTGGCAGGGCTGCCAGAATGGCTTTCCACCCTTGGCACAGTCACAAGCCTTTGCTTCGCAGATGCTGCTCGCCCACACTCTATGGTAGATGGTACTTTTCAAGGCTAAGATGTATTAGGGGTCAAAATGAGCAAGTGAATCATTGCCTAGTGACATTTACCCAGCAAATGTATCGTGGAGGCTCCATCTCATCTGCTATGCTCCTTCCATAAATCACTGTCCCTATGCACAACTGCTGTGAATACACACGGCAAACAGCCCTGTGCGTGCCGAGGGACGGTTCACATCTGAGACTCCACGCAGAGCTTCTCCCTGCTCCGTTCAGGTCCACAGGCTCCTCTGGCAATACGGGCCGTGCTGTGGCCGTGCTCTCCTCTCCCTGCCCCAGTTCTTACTGCCATTTCCCTTGTCCCTGTGTTCCCCACCCCACCTTGAAGCCTACTCTGACGTGGGTTATGCACATCTCCCCACCAGATCGATCCCTTTGGCAATTTCCTTCATCATTCAAATCCCTCAGACCTCCTCTTCACGCAGGACAGTCATTCCCTCTTCCCAACACCTTCCCCCATCAGCAGAAGTCCTCAGGGTCGGCCGCGCTGTCTGATCACCTCCGGAAGCCTCCGCAGTGCCATCACTGTGTGCACCAGAGCCTCTGCCCCTCGCCTCCGATGCCTTCCCCGCGGCGCCCACCGCCTCCCTCGGCACCCATCAATACATATAAACCCTGTCACAGCCCAACAAACCTATTGGAAAATATCTTTTCAGAAGCTGCCGGCTCTGACGTTTAAATGAGAAAATCCTTTTGTTTCTGCCTCTTGCTTCGGGTGCTGAGATTTTTCTAAATGTCAAATGCCACCTTGTCCACATCCAGATGTTGATGGGGGATGGACAGATGCTGAGCAGGCTGGCACCCTCTTCCCGGGTCTGCAACGCTGACAGATCACCACTGTGGGTCACTCCGGACAGACAGACAGACAGACACAAACACACACACGGGGCAGCCCACCAAGCACAGAGCCAGCCAAAAAACTGGAGCGCCCGGCAAATATCCAGGGAAAGCATGTGTGTGTGCGTGCACATGTGCAAACTGCCTGCTGAAGTTATAACAACCCAAACACAAGGTTTTGAGATCTAATTGCTCAAACTTGGCTCTCTCGGGTGATGATATCATTATCAAAATTCCCCAATTGAGTTACGCCTCACCAATCAATCTCTCCTAAGCATCACGCACTGCTCAAATACCAGGTCCCCAGGTAGCCACTAAATCACTTTAATTAGAGGCTGTTCATTTAAAATTAGAGAAATATTAAAAAAACAAAAAAACAAATTGTACCACAAGATGTGCTTATGGCTGGAAATATTTATGAGGTTATTTAGCAAACTGTTTACTGGTTTCCTTCTTCTTTTTTTTGTGGTAATGGGCAGGTTTCAGCTGGTCTGACAGGACACCTGCCCAAGGTAGCTCTCGCAGGATGTGCAGCTCTTCATCAATCAAGTCACCTACCTTTCAAAAATGACCGTTCCTTGTCTACAGCGAAGTTTTTCCCCCTTTAATATCCTCTTTGTAACCCAAAAGAGGAAGAGTACTTCTTTATAATAATTGCTTCTTGCCAAGACCTCTGACCTCCGTGTCGCCAGCTTGCTATATAAAGTGAATTTATGAGGCAGAGAGGGATGGATGCCTGTAAAGGGCCTTCCAGGAAATGTAATGAAAAAGCTGCTTTTAGCTGCTGAGCAAAGAAAAGCAAGCGCCTGGCAATGCCAAGAAGAAAATTGAAAGCTGGGGTAGGATAAGTGAGAAACAGCCCTGCGTGCACTGAGATTTATAGCAAACACTTCCTTTCCCTTTCTTATTATTCAACATTGAGATGAACCGCAGCCCCACAATGTCTTCCGCGCAAGAGGTCAGCTCGTACACTTCCATCTTAATCAGAAACACGACCCGGGCACTATGCACATGAGCGACAGAAGTGACGGGGTCCTGGATGCTGCACCAGCTCAGCAGCAAAGAAACAGAGAGCGGGGCATATTGCATAGCAGTGAGTTTCTCCCTACAGCTATGTGTTTTGATCTATGTGAGCTCTCCTGCACCCGATGTAAAAAGATGAAAAATGTAAAAAAGAGCGGGGAGATGCGCTGAAGCACCTGCACCCCTCTCGATGGGGAAAAACGGTTGGTGCTAATCCTGGGGGACGGTGCTCTGTGTAGTGGAGGGCAAGTCAGCATCTTCTCTCAAAAGGTTTCTCCTACAGGTTAATGCCCTTTAGACTGTCAAATGTGATGCCATAAAAGTAAGATCAAAGGCTTTAAAATAAGGGAAGCCTATTTTTTGATTCATACTATTACTATTTTATATCTGAATATTCCTATAGAGCTTTTCATCCTGGAAGACAGGTCTTTGAACTGCTGTGATTTCAGCTATCACTGAGGAGCAGCCCCCGGGGTAAAATGTGACAGCTATTATCAGGGTGCATTAATGTTACTCAACAGTTCAGGACAGACAGAGCAAATATATCCAATTTAAATCATAGGTTTGAAGAACTACTGCTCAGTGTGGATTAATACCCATGCATTTTCCAAAAGTGCTTTGAGAGTTTTAAAGGACAAGTATTGAAACTAAAATCTCCTGTCTCATCTGTAGGATGCGTTCAGCCTCCCACCATTACCCTGTAAATTGAATATCAGTATTGTCAAAGAGGGAAGATGGTAACATAACTGACTCACCCGTAGCATCTACTTTTGCATCCACAGATTCTGATGGGCATCTCCAAACCAACTACCAAGGAGATTCACCCTGTGGAGGTTTGTTGAGGTGGTACCTAGAAATGGTTCAGCTGAATACAGGACTGGTGAGAGTAAATCACAGCAGACTATTCACATTACAGAGAAAGGAAAATTCATGGGATGTCCACTCTAAACTAATACTGGCAGTAGGCTGTAAGTCAGAGCTTGAGATCATAAATTATAACCTTTTAACAGGCCTCAGGACTGCTAAATAGTGTTCACTAGCCAAATATGTTTATAAACATCAACCATGAAGGAGTGTAGATGAGAGCAAGGCACAGGGCTCACAGTATTTTTCCAACCCCATCCTACAAAAATCCAAACTATGAAATTAAGCCTTTAGAGCCAATACCTCATTAAAAGGCTCAGGATCTTTACAAATCAGTGTCTTTCCTTGACATACACGGAAGCCGTGCTGATCCCCCAGCCACAGGTATCTCTGACCTACAACGAAGCCCTTCAGAAAAAGCAGCCAAACACATGTTATCCCAACTGCTGTCACAACCACTCGCTGCAGAGCTGGATCACTCCAGCACCCAGGCTGCAGCTTTCCAACCATCTGCGAGGTGACCGTATTGGACTGGTCAAGCTGCAGAGTGAGTAGCTAACAAGCATCAACAACATCTAGCCCATGTGTTCCGTCTAGTAAAATGCCAACCCATCTGTCTGTAACATTAGCGACTCCATAGAAGCCATATGCAGGAGAGACATAAATTAGGGAGAGAAAAATCTCCCGTTACTTTCTCGGAAATGACTCTGCAGTTGTAGCCTGCAATTCTAGGGACTGGGGGTGTCATTTAAGTTCTGTTTTCCCAGCCAAATCACAGCCTCATGTACTCTCCAGCCCTGCCATCCAGAGGCAGTTTCTGGTCTGCGCCTGGCCCCAATGAACGAGGTGGCTTGGCACAAAGGGAAAAGCAGGTGCAACTCAAACCAGGTCCCAAACCTCTCTCCCAGGAGAGCCAGAAGCAGACAGACAGCTTGAGGGAGATACCGGGGACTGGCAAATGAATCACACAAGAATCCCTCTTTTCAGCAGGGAACTGATCTCATTAACCAGCCAAGTTGCTTGTCACATTCCTCTCCATCTCCCTTTCTGGGAGGAGAGCTGGAAGCAACGGAGGAGCAGAGAACCAAGAACATGGACTTTCTGGAACATGAGAAGGAACATCTATGGGAGAAATGCAAAAAAATCATCTGTGTGGGCTTTAATTAAGGTGGCTTGGTTCCCA
The DNA here is from genome assembly GCF_000690835.1 of Fulmarus glacialis. Classification (NCBI taxonomy): domain Eukaryota; kingdom Metazoa; phylum Chordata; class Aves; order Procellariiformes; family Procellariidae; genus Fulmarus; species Fulmarus glacialis. Next base: position 29,433 of record NW_009231529.1, read on the forward strand.
AAGCGGGGAGATACTCCACTTGTGAACTGCAGCTGTGAGCACGAGATCTGCAAGAGAACATGAGCAGCTAAGTTTGCAAAACCCAGCATCGACGAGAGACGGCTGGAACCATGGTGAATTTTGATGGCAACTTTTTGCAAGCTGCCGTGTTGCCTGGGAGATAGGCATCCACTCCCCAGAGCAAACCATCGCTCGCCAACAGGCAGAACTTGCTGGAGCCTTCACCGCTCACTGAGTCACACCAGGCATGCGCCGTTCCTCTGCTTAGCTGCTTCTGCATCATGCTCCTGCCAGGGACCTCTGCTTTCCCTTCTCCAATTAAAGCAAATAAGCAGGAAAACCTAAGACTCACCCCAACTGAAGTGCTTGCACATAGCACAGGGTGCAAATAAGTCATACAGACTTCAGAACTCACCAGCTGCCAACTGGAAAAGAACTCCCTTTGGGAGCTGGGCATCTAGTTTTGCAAGAGATGGAGGGTGAGTGCACGCTGGAATGGTTAAATGAACAGATTACACGCCTGCGAGTCACGTCTCACTGGAGCGACTGCTACTCTGCGATACAGCAGACACCAGCGTGTGATTAATACATTTATCCTCCTCATCTTTTTGGTATCCTTCTGGAAGTCTTGTCATGAGCAGGGCAGATGGAAGGCTAAAGAACTGAACAAGAAGATCCTGTGACCAATAATGGCTTAAGAGACCATAAGCGATAAACTTAATGACAAGCAGACAATTAGACCTTACATACGCGGCTGAAGGATGGGACAGTATATGGAGCATGCCTGTTCCCAGATCATTGAGTTTGCAAGGCTTGTGGGGGAAGGAGTAACAGATGGACCTGATGGCAGATTACAGCTGAAATTCTCACCATGTTTATTCATTACCCTCTTCTAGCTCTTGTTTGTCATAGTCTGGCACCCTGAGCTAAAATGCAGGTTTAAGCCTTACATCAAGGAAATTGGTGACACAAATTAGCCACCTCTGCACAGAGCCAGTGCTCTGCGTTACAGTCAGTGTATGGAGACCAAAGCCACCGCTCAACCAGGAGCAAGAAGAACTGGTCAATAATTACCTCTTCCTATGGGACTGTGTGACTCGCTTATAGTTATGATCTGCCAAAGTGGAATTTAAGTGTTGGCTTTGGAAATAACATTAGTTGCTGTTGCAACATCAATAACTGAATTTCACAATCTTAGCGTGAGTTGAGGAAGGCGCTTTTATTGCTCTTGCTTTTTTGCTGGCTCACATTTTCTTCGTTTTTCTTCATTTGAAATTACTGTCATCAGCACGACTGTCAAAAGGACCAAAGTGAGCATGAGTTGTCACTACCCAGAAAGTCAAATAAGGAAAGGAAAGTTGATTTTGAACATGCAAAATGTTTTTCTTGCGTCTTCAAGAATGAGTTTTAACCCTTAAAAACTCACAAACCCCCTGTGAGGAAGCACATTTCTCAGACTGCATCTGTAGCCACAAGTCAAGATTTATACTGGGGGAGAAGATGTCATAATGTTAAAAATGTCACCATTTCTTTCTCAACTTCAAGACTTTTGAGTGCATGGAGCTGGTGGATACCAGTAGCTGTATTTGTGAAGTTACTCAACCAGACTGGTCGTCCACAGGCAGGAAAAACTGAAGACCAAGACAGTAAGGAAACCAGTCAACTGGCCTCTGCAGGTTGGGTATATTCTGCTTTCAGGAAATGGACTTTTAATGGTAAACCCAGTGTGAAACGAAGTGTCACAGGACCCCTCTCTCCTCAAGCAGATCTGATCTCACCGTAAGAAGGAAGGCCCACAGCTGAAGAGACAGAGGTTGCAGCTAAGGAGTGAATAAATAGGAAGATTTTGGTATTCAGTGAAAAAAGAAAAGAAATTCCACTATATCCCTCGAGGGGACATTCAGACCTTTGGGCTATGACGCATTTGCTGAAAGCTTCTGCTCTTGCTGCCTGTGCTGTCATTTGGCACTAACCTCCTGAAGAACATGGCAAGACAGCACTGCTGGTTCTCATGTCTGGATGAACATGCTCCTCTTCCCGTAGGGAAAAGGAGAGGTTTTCTATTTAGTGAATGCACCATGTTCAAGCAACCTCCGAGGAATCTGCCTCGGGTCCTGGCCCTCCCCATCTGACTGGTTGTCTCTTCCTGCTGGTGCTCTCCCACTGATGTGCTGCCATCCGCCAGTCATCTCCTTTCGCTGGAGGTGCAGGGGCGGGGGAAGATTTATGCAGACACCATGTATGCAATTATGAAAACAGAAGACAAGACACCCAGATATCACACAAATTGATGCATTTTTGCTGGCAGGCTTTTTGCATGATCCAGTAACAGCTGTCATGCTCTAGCCTCTCTCATCTGAGCTCCGCTACCACTTCAGCATCCTTCCACATCCTTTCTTCCCTTCCCTGTGCAGCTTGCTCCAGATGCCACAGCAAAGCAGGCAGTAGCATGGGATGCAAAGGGGAGACAGCGTGATTGGTTTTCATAGCAGCATTAAAATGTAACGTTCACTTCTTTAGGCAAGATGCCGCTAATTAGCAATGACCTCGAGGCAACCAAGCTGCTCAACCAGCATTCTTTCCCACTCTCGAGCTCTTTGAAATTTGCCCTTTTCCTGTGCCAAGTCTTTGGGCAATCTTCCCTAAAGCCCAGTAGCGATCTGCAGACATACACGTATGTCGTCCAGTGTCTTCTGGGGAAAGGTGGTGGTGGGGAGTTGGTATGGAGCTTGGGCTTCATATCTTCTCCAACCATGTCCCTGACTCTGCATAACGTTAAGGAAAGGAAAGGACACACCTAGAAGTTTCCCAGATCAGCTCCTGCCGTGAACTCTGCAGCCTGGGAGGCTGTTACTCCCCACATCCTCCTGGTTTTCATCACTCCATGCTTATGTTTGCTTTTGTAAATAGATTTAACCTTTCTAAAATTAACAGCATAAGAGAACTTCTTTTGGCAGAAAACCAGCTTTAGAAAGATGGAGGAATATAACATTTTCCAAACATTTGAAAACCGCAGACTAAAGATATGTGTTAGTCTCTCCGGTGCATGCTGGTTTTGCTTATTATTCTGAATGCTAATACATTAATAGATCCTCTCCTGATTAACGGCTGTACTAGGCTGTCTTTCTAGGAACACATATGGTTCCTTCTTGCCACAATATTGGAATAGAGAGCCAAAATATTTAAACAGTGACACTAATAAAAGATTTTATCCCCCCCCCCCACGATGTAAATAACTAAGGCTGGAGCCAACCCTTAGCTCTAAATGCTTCTTATCTTTCAAAAAGTTCTTAATCAAACCTGAACATACTGGCTGAGGCCCATTTGAAATAATTGGGCTGTCTGTGGTTACAACACTGCAGCAATAAAGCCACCGCCTAAAGTTCACTCGCCCTGCAGGATGCTCTGCGTCCGGCTGAAAGGAGCACATACTAGTTGGGCATGTAATGAAACGAGACTATTAAAGCAAGGCGTGTGCCTGCACAGGTGAGGGGTAGAGGAAGATTCAGGATGCTGCATGCAAGGAGCAGGAACAGTTTTCTTCCCCCACACCTGCAAGGTCCAAGTACTGCCCTGAATTAAGATAATCTGGGGCGGGGGACTCTAAACACTTCTCTCGCAGCTGTCTGCACTCGGCAGCATTCATCCCACCTGCTGAAGGACATGGGATACAACCCAGAAAGTATGGAGAAAAATTCTGGTAGAGGATATTGGGCTTGTCTTGAGTTGTAGGTCAACTGCCAATGCACAACTGCCTAAAAGATCTGTTCCTCCCTCATTTTTTCCCATGCTATGCCATTACCTTTCCTCTCTGCCATAGGTCCTGTATGAATCCTACCTGTCTAACGCCATCAGCTGCTAAGATCAACAACGGTTTCCACTTTGTGCTGCTTGCCACGCAGCTGATCAGCCCTGTTACTGGCTAAGAGTGACACAACCCTACTGCAAGCAAACTCCTGAAATTTAAAAAAACCTTTTTACATTTTAAGGAGCGAGACCTGCAAGGGGAGGGGCTCCAGGTTTGTACTCCAGAAAACATTTATCACTACAGAGCTGAAACATGGCGTGAAATAAAAGATCTCGAAACCTGCTTTCACACATTCCCCAGCGTGCCCAGAGGTGCTCCTGCTATGATACACCTAACAATGCTCTTGAGAATTGTTTTCACAAGCTAAAAATACAAACAAAACAGCAAAAGAGTCAAGAAATTTCTTCAAATGCCTCGAATCTAGGTTATTTGTGCTCTAAATACATTGTAGAAACAGTGTTAATATATATTCAGATGTTACAGAAGGCCACGGGAAAAGACCTCAGCAAACAGTGAGTGCCGTAATACAGAGCACGTCCCGACTAAGGTGGCAGGTTTATTTTAGATCACTGACTTCTGTCCTGCTCAACCAACCTGTGTTTTACAATTCAAGTTACATTTATTTGTGTATATATAAATGTACATGAGATACTTGCATTCTTTCTTGTGTAAAAAACACACAGAAAGCAGAAGATGCAGATGCGAAAACAAGCGGATGAGTTTCCTTGGCGGTTTCATAGACAAAGATGTTTAAATGAAGTAATTTAAAACCAGAAAGAATCTTACAAACAACGTGCTTCTAAGCGTCGCATTTCACTTGCTTGTTTTCAACTTCATTTGGAAAAAAGCCTCAGAGGGAACCAAACCACTTTAGCTGCTGCTTCCTCATTCCTGACGTCAGCTGGAGAACTTCACCAACCTCCTTCCCTACCAGTTACACACCAAACTTTCCAGAACAAGTAAGTCTACAGCCACGAAGAGAATTAAAAACATTAGCTAGTCATTGCTCGTCACACCTCTGAAGGGTAGGGAAGCACTAGCATTACCTGAGATTGAGAGACAAGAAGAAATGGGCTTCCTAGGCCCGCAAGGCAACGCAGAACCATGCAAAGGACTTGGCGCTCGAGTCCCATTTGCCTCCTTTGCTGTAGAAACCCGAGCTTTCTCTAACCACGGGGCTGAAAGGGAACGTGCGAGATGCGGGATTAATAACATCTTGCAATAAATCAATCATAAACTCCGCATAACGGCATAGAAAGGGGCTGCCCACAATAAAGCCTGCAGTGATGCAGAGAGGCACCTGCAGCCGTCCCACGCCGGCTGCGGGCGCAGTACCCGGGCGAGGGCTCAGCCTGTCTCGGGAAGGGCACTTCAGCGTGCAGAGGGCTGTTCCAGCCCAACAACCAACCTATTCATCCTGATGACTGCTCCATTCAGGACAAGCTGACACATCGTTCCCACAACAGGACCCTGCAAATGACTTTATTTAACCAGGAAAACAGATTTGTGTTGTTTCTAAAGGCAAATGAATCTAGCTTTGGCTGCAGAGGGCTGAGCTGTGTTTCTCTCGGTGCCAATAAAAGCATCGGGATTGCGGAGGAGACTTAAGAGACTGTGTTTGCCTTCAGTCTCCCATGGATCATATCTCAGCAGAAAAAAGGGCTCACACAGCACAACAGATCGGGCTGCAACTGTAAAGGAGTTCAACACTTTTGAGGCTGTTTCTCTCAAGTTCTCGATGAATTCCTTTGAATTTAGTTAAAGACTTCCCCCAGTTTACTGGTCTGCAGTGAGTGGAGCATCCTGGGGAGGGGATGGTGAAGCATAACATTTCTCAGGCTGATCAGGGAAGGTGCTATTCATTCTCATTTTGTCACCTTTCAGCATATACGTGGCCCCACCTGCGGCTGAGCTCTGCCCAAAGATGCAAACACGAGTGTTTCTGGAGGTTCCTGCCTGTGTGCTCCAGACAAAAGGTGAATGGGAAAAGAGGTCCCCAGAGCAGCGATGCAAAGTGCCCAGGGTCACACAGCAGGTTGGCAGAGGAGCCACGTACAGCTCCTGTGAGTCCTCCAGAAACACCCAGGCTGCGGGCCCCCCCCCGCACCCACACAGCTGGGAAACCTCTGCCGCTAAGGTGCAAAGGCAGAGGCGGACGTAATGAGATGGATTTATTCTTAAGTCGCTATGCAGGGGTGCACAATTCTTTACTTTTTAGTGCCCAGTTATTTAACCTTAATGCTCCACTGACGTTATTTCTTGTATGGAATTTTATATACATGTCTAGGGATGAATTTGCAATATATAAATAGCATAGATCAGAGGTGACCTTTACGTTTGTGCATGTGGAGATGCATAGAGCATGAGGGCTAGCTAGGAGGCTGAAGTCATTAAGACATGTTCTCATCTAAAGTTTCTCATGAATTATTTGTAAGCTATTTTCTCACTTATTTTGTTATAATACTCCCACATACTCACCAACCAGTAAAAATAGCTTAACAGTGAATACATGTTTCGGAAGTCTGTTTGCCTATTTTTCTTTTGTGCAGCAGCTGCTGTTGCCATGCTGTCGTTGCTATGTTTTCCTTTTGCTTTCTTTTTCTTAAGAAGGGAAAAAAACCCCCATCTATTCCCTAAACATGCTAGACTCAGTTCATGGAACAAAATACCTGAGGTAGAGCCTTGAGGAATATAACATAATCCGGCTGGAAGAGCATAGCTTATGTGTAGAAGAAAGTCCTCTTGACACTAATATACACATTCTTCTCTGGAAGAATTAATGAAACTACAAATACTATTTAGATAGACTACTGAAAAGCTTCAGGTAAAGATCCTTAAAAAAGAGTATTAATGGTGAAAGGTAAAACTCCACGCTGAACTGTAAATTGATAAGGAGGTAGGGGAAAAAAAAGATTTAAAAGAATAGATGTGGCCAAGTCTCATCTGGAAGATAAGACAATGAAGTTGCTCAATAAGCCTGTCAAAACAGTCCGTAAAGCTTGACAGCTAAAATTTGGCTCTGTGGGATGGCCCTGAGAAATGCACACGCTCTTTCCAAAGGCCACAGGTCCAAGATGCAAAATTTGACTCTGGGCTGTGGGCCCCAGGTTGCCACCTTCTGCTTCTGGTCCCTGTATAGGAGTTTGCTGAACTGGGGTTGGGGCTCAGCGGTTAAGCTCTGGAAAGACGTTGCTTTGGGTTGCCCATCCCTCCTTTGCCTCTCAGCTCCAGAGAACTTGGATGATCCTTCCACCCTTGGTCTCCTGCCAACTTCCATGGAGGACTGGGGAGGAGAGTGGCAACGTGATGACAAGAATCAATAGTTTCAGCCCACCGATTGATAACTTAGGAGACAGAAAAAACTAAGAGATGGCAAAATGGCTTAGGTAGGTCAGGAGTGTGGAGAACTGTGAGGGACCAGGAGGACCTGTGAAATTTGGGTCACTGGGCAACACTACGGCAGGAGAAATTCAGTACAGACAAGTGCAGTGTAGTGCATGTTGTTCTGCCAATTTAAAGGACTCTTAACAGGCTGATGGGTTCGGAAATGATGTAACCTCTCAGAATAAAAAGCCAAGTGCCACTGTGGCCAGCTTAAAGACAACTTCTCAGTGTACAGTGTCCCTCAAAACAGCAAGTAAGATGTCAAAATAAGATGTGTTTTAAAAAAAAAAAAAAAAAAAGGCCAGAAGTACCATGTCATGTTTTTATACAATCCAGAGCATGTCCTATTCTCCTGGGCAGTCAGTCAGCCTTGGTGAATTCAGTACAAAACGAGGGCAAAAGATAAATTAGGTTTCCCTTGTTTGAGGCATGTGTTATGTAACCTGCCTCTTTCCTCTGAAGAAGATCTCCATCACTGACTGCATCCCTGGGTCACCGGGAGAGACATTAAAGGCTGGAGCAATTTACTGCAGAATTAAGAAGGGCAACAGTAAAATAGAGGTGGTCAATGTGTTGAATGCTGAGTAGGATGCTACGCTAGAAAAAAGACTTCCAGTATTTCAGGTACTCTTCAGCTATTGCCCTCCTTGACTGAGGTGGGTGAGAGTTACAAAGCACAGCTGGATTCAAGATGCCCCCTTCTCTTTCTGGACTATGTCTGCATTAGCTGCCACTTTTCTGCATGGAAAACCGTGTTTCTTTAGGTCAAAAAAACCCCAGGCCCCTACCTGCGTGGGACACAGGTGCTACTCCCAACTATAAGCTTAAAGCACAGCACCATCGAGACCAGTTCTGCCATTCACTGTGCATTACTCCTGCCTTTACCCACAGCCCGTCAGCCCCAGACTTTGGGGTCTGCCAAAGACCGTCTTCCTCATGCCACCGTCCATGAGGACCACCACTTCCAGCCGTGCCAAAGAAATCATACAGAGCTGTGTAGTCCCACGATTCAGACCTGGGAGTCTGGAGCTTCCGACTTTATTCTTCACTTTGGGTCCCAGCATGAACTACACAAGCAGCATCATTTCTCTGCATCTCAATATCCTCACCCTCCACTAGAACTAATAACAACTCCTCCACCAGGCAGGCATGCTGTGAGAATCAATTGGTATTTGTAAAGGCCTTTGAGAAATGTAAGGCACAGTCTGTATGTGAAAATTATTGATATGATTCATTATCAGGCATTCATACTCTATTTATACAACTCCCAGTCTATTACTAAATATTATGTCCATTTGAATATTGAAATCACTGCTGCTAATAATTTCTGCTAATGTTACACTGGTCTTTCGGAGGTGGCTTTTTCAACTTGAATGGGAGAATTGTGGAGGCAGTGAAAAAGGGAACAAATGCCAGAAGAGGAATTAAAAAGAGGACAACAGCTCTGTGCAGGCTTCTTAGAAAACAATAAAAAATCCATTTAACAAATAACTTTGTGCTAACACTTATCTGATTCCTCTTCCTGTGCTTTTTCTTCTCCACTGAATTTGTGTGAAAATCTGATCTCCATTAGCGAATTATTACCCCTCGTCTATGAGATGAAAATGAGCAGACCCGAGCGCATTGTGTCTCTCCAGACAGACCACTTGCTCCTCGCACGCTGGCCTGACGTGACCAGTCTCCTTTTTGGGCAGCGAGGATGCTCTGTCCAAACCACCATCCCCCAACCCCTCAGTCACCAACTCCGACAGCCTTCATGCAAGCGCCCTGCCTTTTACTTTGCCGTGCTGCTGAAAACAGCACAGTCTGGGACTACTCAAAAAACTTCGTTTCTGAGAAGAGAGAGCATATGTCTATACATTATATATTTATTCACACACTGAGGCATGTTCCCACTCCCGAGACACACACGGTATGTTCCGACTTTCTCACTCCAGCATGTTTTGCAAATCTGCTCTCCACCCCCTCTATTCCCTCGTTTCACTTTATCAGTATCTTGTTTAAGGGAAATGCTGCTTACTGTAAACTGGAAACGTTAACATCAGGTCAACAGACCATTTATTAAGAAGCAGCTGTGGGAGAGGGAGCGATGGGGCACAGCTATTTTCCTGGCTCAGCTTCTTTTCCTTCCAGTTGGAATATTTGTTTCCTTGCTGTGATCCTTCTACTCACTCTTTGCGCTGACAAAATGCTGCCAATATCTGCGGTGCGGGAACTCAAGGACAATCGATATTTCGCTTGAATCAAATACAATGATTTTTTTTTTTGTTTTCAAAGCTCAACATTTTGCAATTAAACCTCTCAAGACATGGGGAAGGTTGAGGTGGGGGTTCTTTTGTGAAAGGCAGGAGGGAGCAGCACAGAAGTAGAAACCAGAGCAAACCAGCAGCAAAGCCAATAGAAATATGCTGCATCGTTTCTTCTTTTTAATACATTTTTTACGAGAAGTGAGATCTTTGATTACATTTTTGATTAGGAGAGACAGGCATTGCCCTGCCCAATGCACAGTTAGAGAGAAAGGAGCCTTTCATGTTCATAGATATCAGACATCAAAACAGCCATTCCCAACTCTTAAAAGGATCAGACAAAACGGCAGCTCAAACTGTGCCAGGAACTTCGGTGCAGGCAGATTCCCGGCGGAAAGGTAGTCTCAGAGCCGTAAGAAATCATGTGGATGTTGACACTCCTGTTGAGTGTGGGGAGAAATAGGGGGAATTTCTCCCAGGGAAATCCAGGACCATTGTAAGGGCATTTCGGGATGAGAAGACTAAGAGCCATGACAGCCAGGCTGCAAAGGGAGCTGCCAAAAAGGAGCTCCTAATTGTAAGGAAAGAGTAGCTGCTCCATCAGAGGGTCCAGGTAGGACAGGTCAGTGGGGAAAGCAATCAGCAGAGCAGAAACAATGGCAGGATTTTTACTTATATTACAAAGAGGTCACAGCTTCCCCTCTTTCTCCTTCCTAAAGGCTGATGGACTTACTGGACCTCCCAAACACGCTGATGCCCAACTGCAGGATGAGTACACTGACAACCAGCTCCGCTGTGCAACGCAACTGGTCTCCGTCTTCAGAGCTGCAGGGAGTCCCACGTGGCCTCCTTGCTTTAGAGGTCACCTTGATTCGCTGATAACCTACAACAGTTGAATCGCGCGAACAAGAGATTAGAGTTCTGATCTCGCACGACTCCAGTTGAATACTAACAATGGCAGCATGGTGTCCCAGCTTATCCCTCACCATCACTGCAACGACCCTTCATTTGGCTGCGGGATCTGCAAAATCTCAATATCTGGCTGGAATGAGACAGGACAGCAAATCAACTCATCAATTCATTCAGAGTTTAGTTCAGCCTGGATTCAAGCACCTTCTCCTGTCACAGCTTGCCAGCATGCATTACAGAAGCAAAAACCCAAACCCTTGACAATTTTTCAAGGTCCACAACAGGGGTTGCCTAAGTTGGTGGCAAATATTATGACCATCTTACCAGAATTTGGCTCAGCTGTGCAAACAGTCCTGAAAAGCACTGGCTGCACCTGAAGCTAACTTGGATGCTAATTCAAACACCTGGACCTTCTCCATGTGTCCCAGTGCTGAATACTGACCCTCAATCATAACATAGACTTAGCTGGTGCAGAAGCAGTGATATCTCATTGCACACAGTCTTACCACCAACCTGCCCTGACTGGCCCAAAGACCTGGCAGCAGCAATCCAAACGGCATTAAGCTGACTCCACGCTCAGACCGATAACAACCCCGTTGCGATGGACAATTGTTCCTTCTCCCAAGGCTGCCAGGGCTGCTGCAGATTTTTATCCTCTTTTTCCCTCCTAATACAGCAATAATGTCAGACCAAGCGAGTCTGGGAGATGCCCAGAACTCACTCTCAACAGTACATTGACACGCGGCCTTACATCTACATTAAAGATGAGCACAGCCATCACTCAAACAGCCGAGCGCCTGGGTAAGATAAGCGCTCGGATGAAAAACAGCTGGCTCCAGCTCAGTCCGGACATTGCAGAGGTGCTGCTGGCAGCGAGAGGATCTGCCAGAAAATTCAACCCCATCTTCCACTGAAGTGCCATATCTATCTGGGAGATGAATAGCCCTTATTTCCTTCTGCACACACCGCTGCTACTGATACGCACCAAACACCTCTTCCCCAGTTCAGACCAGCCAAGAGGTTGCAGCCTTTTCACTCCGACGTAGGCTTAGCTAGCGGGATCTCTGCCTGTCTTCCGGAGGGCGTAATTCACATGCACACTTCTCATCTGGATCAGCTCACAGCGGCTTGTCCACTTAGTATAGAGGCAGGTGACAACATGCTGTACTCCAGTGCCGTGCTGTATTGGCTTGCCATTAAATAGCAGATACGCTGCCATTGATTTCAGTTAGATTTTTGTTCCTAGCAAACTCTCCAGAAATACTTAGCCCAAAGCCTGAAGTCTTCTGAACACACGCCCTCCTTGTTTTCTATTGTTTATTGACGTGTTCAGTATCTCTCGGTGTATAAGACAGACTGGAGGAATGCAGCAATCCGATTTCCCCAATGACCAATGTCACCGATGGGATCAGAGCAGCAATGGAAGCACAGCTATTCTGTTGCTCTTGCAGCTTTTTCCTCTGTGAGACATTGTCATGGTTTAACCCCAGCCGGCAACTCAGCCCCACCCAGCCGCTCGCTCACTCCCCCCATGGGATGGGGGAGAGAATCAGAAGAGTAAAAGTGAGGAAACTCGTGGGTTGAGATAAAGACAGTTTAACAGGTAAAGCAAAAGCCGCGCACGCAAGTAAAGCAAAACAAGGAATTCATTCACTGCTTCCCACCGGCAGGCAGGTGTTCCGCCATCTCCAGGCAAGCAGG
>NW_009231529.1:41492-49685 GCF_000690835.1 Fulmarus glacialis
TCCCTCCGAACGTCCCCCCTTCCTTCTTCTTCCCCCAGCTTTACATGCTGAGCATGACGCCATATGGTATGGAATACCCCTTTGGTCAGTTGGGGTCAGCTGTCCCAGCCGTGTCCCCTCCCAGCTCCTTGTGCCCCCCCAGCCCACTCGCTAGTGGGTTGGGGTGAGGAGCAGAAAAGGCCTCGACTGTGTGTAAGCACTGCTCAGCAGAACAAAACATCCCTGAGTTATCAACCCTGTTTTCAGCACAAATCCAAAACATAGCCCCATACAAGTTACTATGGAAAAAAATTAACTCCATCCCAGTCAAAACCAGCACAGACATATAGACCTCCGATTGTGTTTGAGGCTTTGATTTCACTAGCTGCACTGATTTGATGACACCACCAATTGTTATTTTTTAATCTCTAACAAACAACGGTGAGCTGCTGAAGCTGCCAGCACAGCCCCATGCAGGGATTAGCTGCATGGTGGAAGAAAAGTAAGATTGCCCCAACATTTTGGCATGAATAACAATGAGGTAGATCATTTTTCTAGGAATGCTTTCCTGTGAAGCAGCCTTTAGAAAAAATGCCAGTAACATCCCAGGGACATTCGGTCCTCTGGATGATGAAGAAGAAACCACAAATTAGTTCTTTCTGCAAGCTGCAGAAACATTCCCAATATGTGGTCTCAGTGTTAGAGGATGAACTCAAGGTATAGAAACAAATACAGTAGGCAACACGTGCCATGGAGGACTTGTGCAAACATCTCCTCCTACGTACAGCTCCCTCCTGCAGACTCTTGCCCTAGGTCCTGCTAACCCATGTGCCATCAAAACAGACAAAACCCAAGACCCCAAGCTTCGTGCATGGCACGCCTGTCGAAGCAGGCTGGCCTGGATTCTCATGCTAGAGGGGCAGAGTAAGGAAAAATAAAGAGAAAATGCACTATCTAGAGGAAACCTGTGTTGGTGAACAGGATGGCAGGCACAGGATGCGGCACCAGGGAGTTAACAGGCACCGGCTGGGCATGTTCAGCTCAAGCAAGCATTATCACAACCAATTTATATGTAACCATCTTAAGTCGAAATACCACTTAATTTAAAACATCCAGGAAACAAAATAATGTCTTCAAGGTCAGGTGAGGCCAGCTTGTTAAGGGCAGGACAATTTTATTTCCGCTGACTTGCCACCCATACTAATGGTCCCTCCACAAGAGCGCTGTCAAGGTGAAAAGAGCAGCACACAACTCCAGACTCAAAACAGCCTGTGACGTGCGACGAAACCATCTGCAGCTTCACTCTCATGGCTGCTAGAGTCGTAACAGCACAGCTCCCAGTCCCAAACGGCCACCTGCCTGCAGACGCTTCTGTTAAGTTGGAAATGAGAACAGAAACCTCTGAGAAACACTTCAAAAGATGAGCCTCTGGTTCCCCTGCTCTTCAGCCTGGAAGAGTATCTGGAATGGTGCAGGACACCAGGGGAAGGGACTTCCCTCGACAGCACAATGGCACTCTAAATACAGTTATTTGCAAGCCACATCAGATGTAAATAGCCTAGAAGTCCCCCTTTGCCCTGGGCTTCTTGTGATGCTGCTGGCACACACCATAATGCTAGTGAGGCTGAGGACAGAAAAACTCAACCCGCTGGTGCCGAGGGACATGCAGGATCTCGGAGCAGCGTGAGCCGTCAATGGGGCACGTGGCCACCTTCCACTGCTCTTTTTCCCATTCATAAATGCCTTACCTTTTCCACAAAGGTCAAGGTTTCAGAAAGTAGGAAGGCGTGGAACGAAGAACTACGCAGAGTCAATCAGGAGACAGCTTCTGCACCAGCCGCAGGGCGGCAGCCGGTGAGCAGGCAAAGCCCAGAGGCAATGCCCAATTTGATTAAAATGAAGACATATTCCTGCACATGCTGTGCTGCCTTGTACACATGCTGTTCCTCGGTTTTTCAGTTTGTAAAATAGAGGAATACTTGCTGTACCTCACAATGGTCCTGGAAGGCTTAATTCATGTTTGTGAAGTGCTTTCAGATCTTAAATTGGAAGCCATGAGAAAGCACAAGTTGTTATTATAATTGCATTATTAAGTGCTGTTAAAAAAAAATTCAGCTTACGTTTCGTAGAATTCAGGTCCTTCTTCAGACTAGCTTTATGTCCCTTGACACATGTATTCGACAATAACCCAAATAGCCTTGATCTTTTATTCCCAGCAGGGTTTTCTTTATACCTTAATGAGGTGTCTTCTTAATCTTTTTTCCAAAGGATAAACACTTCATCTCAGTATAACCAGATTCTCTGAGCTGCTACATGTGAGCCTGGTTTCCCTCTGCCAGACTGGGTCTGCTTCTGTAACACCAGTCCAGTAAGGGGTCCAGACTGGTCAGGAGGAATACGGATGGGATCGCACACATCCCTCACAAGATGCCACAGTACACTTGTGGATTTGCATGTGATATCTCTATTTCTGCCAGCTAGGACATTCCCTAAATATTTTACTGCTCCTGAGAGCTGTGCCAGGTTATTTAGTCCCAAATACAGCAGTATTTTTATCCCGGTCGTCCATAATGCCTGATCTTCAACCTTATCTCTGTTTCGTAGCACAGGATGCTCCCAGGATATATTCCTGACTACATTTCTGTCTTCAGATTCCAATATTTCACTTCCCTTACCCCTACCCTTATCAAATCACCTGGAGATCTACAGCCTTGTTGATATTGACTTTCTTCTCTCCTCAAGCCTTCTCTCAGGTTTCCTTTTTTTCCCCTCCTATCATCTGCAAATTGCATCGTTTTTATCTTTCGCTATGCTGGAAATCTTATCATGAAAGAGAGACTTTTCTTTTTTCTTTTTTTAATTAGTACTTGGTAATATTACCAAGCTGTGAGTTTATGGCTTTGTAGATCTTATATTTTTGACACTAATTACTCACAAAGGCTTTTAAAGCAGCATTTCAACATAGCAACTGCCATGAC
The DNA here is from genome assembly GCF_000690835.1 of Fulmarus glacialis. Classification (NCBI taxonomy): domain Eukaryota; kingdom Metazoa; phylum Chordata; class Aves; order Procellariiformes; family Procellariidae; genus Fulmarus; species Fulmarus glacialis. Next base: position 44,450 of record NW_009231529.1, read on the forward strand.
TGTAATTAAGTAAGAAGCAGCCAATTTTTTTTACATTTCAGAAAAAGTCTCTAGCATTCCTGCCCCCAGTATCACTCCGACGAACAAGACCAGACGTCGAAAACATATTACTCCCGACGCAGGCACAACTCTCCCCACCCTCACCCAAGCACTCGGCTGAGGTATTAATAGCGCTGTCAGCACAGAGGATCCACAGGGATTCACCACTTGCCTATTGCCAATCTGAAGGGCTCGGCTAATTTTAGACTCGCGGTTTCTGCTTCTTGCGGGAGAATGTTTTTCCCCTGTTCAAACCTCAAAGACTCATGTTGAACCAACCACATGACTGCGCTTGATTTATTTCCTCCCCATCGTCTCCTCACTGGGACCCAGAAGGAACGTGGAGGGACGTACTGGTTTCCATACTGATGCTGGATGTGTTGCCTGGAAGGTGCCAGGGCAGCAAGCGCTCTCAGGATATGTTTGTAAACTAGCTGTTACGGGGATGATCAATTAAAGGCATCTCAGTGGGGAGAGTTTGATTCCACTGGCCTAATTCATTTTCAAATTACTCCAGGATGCTGCCTTTTACTATTACATTATTTGTTCTGAAACTCCAAATTAAGATTTTATTGCGCCATTAATTTTTATGCAGAAATTACCATTAAAATCAATGTTCTCTGCTTAAAATTTGACAGTTTGCGATGACTAATCGTCTAGCCTGTTTCCGATTGCTTTACCACCGCGGAAGTGGATGGGTCCGTGCCGGTGCGCTGCTAACTCTGAGCAGCGCCTTCATTGCACCTTAACGACACTTGGGCACATCCATCCTCGGAGCTGGGACACCCGTGGCAGCACAATGTGTGTCTCCAACATCCCAGGCTGCTGTTTCTGACATCTCCTGGGGGATGCAGATCCTCCTTCTGCTAACGAGCCAGGGATAGCAATGGCGCAGAGGTCTCCCGTCCAGGTCGGAGCGCTGCCCTCCCTTCTGCCCTGGCAGGGAGAGCTCAGGGGAACAAGCTGGGCAGGGGCATCCCCGGCCGTGCCAGCTCCTCCCGCTGCGCTGGGACGGCCGCCCAAGCGAGGTCTGCACCTGGGGTTACAACCCCGGCCGGGCTGCCGAGATCAATGCCTCATTGCTCCTCGCTGTGCCTCAGCTGCCTGTCCCCATCTCTTGCCCTATAAATATGCCGTCAGGGCGATTTGTTGCATGGTTTGTACAAGCCAGCTTCCTATCTACGGCAGAGATTCCCATGCACAACAGTTACACCAATATCGTGCGATACTGGTGGTAATAATGACTATTCAGGTGCAAGTGATGCAGTTTTACGCTACATTAGGAGCACTACACACTGATGCTGGCGGAGCAAACAGCAGTACCGTGACCAGGAATCACTCACACCTCACCTTCCCGGGACAACGCAGCAGGGCACGCGTGTGACATCCTCCGCTGCCACGGGCACTTCTCCCATATGCTGTTTGCTGACCGCAAGGCTCAGCCTTGGCAGGTGTGTATGGGCACGGGGTTTGCTTCCTTTTTAATTATTAAGACGAGTCATCTAGGCTTTTGTTTTAAGACAATTTTGTTTTCTAATTCTGGAGGTGCCTGCAGGGAGGTGGGCAGCAGGTAAGGGGCAGGGGAGAATATTTTCTGAAATAAAGAAAAGAATATTTGCCCATCCTGCAGCAGGCAGAGGGAACCAGGAGAGAAAAAAAGTTTGAACCTCTAAATATGAGGCATATTAAGCAAAACTGAATGTGATATGTAGTGAGTAGCTGTGACAAGAGCAAACCGATCCTGCTGTTGGAATATTCATGCAAATAGGAGCAATTTCACTATGATTAAAAAGGCAATTAACTGAAAAAACTGCCAGCAATTGCAGAAGCAGCCTGTGTGTCAGTGAGGCCTCCATGCAGTGCTGAACTGACATTTTGCTCACTTTCATATTCCATCAACGAGATACTCACTACTACAGCTTGAGAGTAGTAATTACCCCAACTGGAGGCAGATGCTCTTAGAAAGACTCCAACAAAGTCTACACAAGGCACTTCATAGGCGGTGCACAGAGAGGGGGTTGCGCCAGCATCCTGCTTTTCCCACCCCCGCTCGCTCTGCCGCTCGGATGAAAGACACAGGCATAAAGAGCATCCACAAAAAGAATGGGTCCAAACTAAAAATTTTCAGCCTGTAACACAAAGCATTCAGGGAACGAAGCGTAGTGTCAGAGCTGCTGCCTCCTCCGCTGTCTGCTGATGGGATTAAGAGCATTTTCCCCTCTGTGGTCAGATCCAGAATAGGTAAACGCTGATGAAAAATCTTAAATTATCTGTGCGATAATCTGCATGGGATGAATATGATAAAGAATGATCCCTTACAAACCAGCGGGATGTTAAAATCAACATCTGCTGTTGACACCTTCTGGAGATACCCAAATAACTTGCCCCCACTCCAGAGGAAAGCTGCGACTGACGCTACCACCCAAGCACTGGTCAAAAGCGCAGAACCTCCCATTTTCAGAGCTCTTCAAACCCCAGATCACCAGAAATCTCCACGTGACCACCATGCACCCCAAGCATCAGGTGAACTCAGTGCAAAGTAGGCTGGCTGTCACCTCCCCAGAGCAAACTATGCATTTCCACGACCGCAGGCTGCACACGCTAAGAGGCATCAGCAAATTTTTCCCCGGCGGCTGCTGCTCCGTCAGCACCCCAACGCCCGTACGGACGGAGCCGCTGCAATATGCATGAGGTGGCTTCGGATGTGATCCCTGCGCAAGCTGAGTGTCCTCTGCTTGTCTTTGATGATTAACTGAGCAAAAGGCTTACCCTCCGCTCAAGACCTTCTGTGGCTGAGGTATTTTGTAGCTAGTCACAAACTCAAATATATTTCCTGTCCAGCAGATACTATCTACTCTTGAGAGCAATTTTTATTGGATTTGTAATCCCCTTTTCAGTTCTTTCTCTCCCCTTCTAATATTGCCTTTTAAGCCCTTTACCAGGAGTTCCCTTTCTGAAGGCCAGCAAGGAACAGTGGACAGAGCCTTTGGGTTTAAAAAGGAATATGCACAGAATGTTAATGCAAGAGAAACATGCAACACTCTGACTCCTTTCAATTAAGGTGCCATCTCTATCACCTTCAACTGTCCTGGAAACTTGGATGTGCCCTGAAACAAAAAAACCAAAAGACCCAAAAAATCAGTGCTTCGAGCTGAAGCTGAGACATTTAACCATTTATCTCCCGAACACGACATGTGCTGCGACTGCCTTTACTGATACAACCTCTCTAGACCAGATTCAGCACCAAGCACTGAAGAAGGGCAAGCAAGAAATGAAACTGGAAGCTGTCAAGCAAAAAAAGAAAGATAGTTATGGAGGGGTGGGTCCCACCGCAGAAAACTGCAGCTTCCGGCACCCAGAGAAGCACTGGAGCTTATGGCTGAAACGTGGCACTGAATGAAGATGGGATACACCCATCTGGATAGATGTGAAGGGCAAATCCCAGTATGCCCACACCACCTCCCTTTCAGATCATATGTCCAACTTGCAGAGAAGACAGGTGGGCAAAAAACCTACTCCTTTTGATCCGCCGCACTGTAGGCTGAGAGGTCACATAAACACGGGAGGACTGGAGCAAACCCCTCATTTTTCTCCAAAGGAGATGAGGTCCCTCCAATCACCAAGCAGTGAGGAGGACTGCAAAGGCCTTCCACAGGTTCTCCAGCCATGTGGGACTTCACTAAGACCAAGCAAGGCAGGAGGGAGGGCAGCGTGCAGCATATGGCTGAGGCAAAAGACTAAGGAGCAGATTTGGTGTGGTGCTCTTGGGAAGCATCCCTGTGGGCCCCTACTACACCATGTGTTCTTTGTCTTCAACTGAACAATACAAGGCTCAAGATCCTTTAAAGGCATAAAAAGTCATTTTTAGACCACTTCAGCAGTTAGAGGCACATGATTACTTCTCCTTGTAGCTCTAGACAGAGCTTGGATGAACCAGACTTCTATCCTCTAATCAAGGGTTTTGTGGATCCCCAGCCTTGCAGCTCAACTCAGTGCTGCAAAGCCCTCTGCAAATTGAGAGGCACCTGAAGTCCACCAAGGTGCTTCAGACCTAGCTTAATTAACAGCAACGAGGAAGGAAGCATTATTTCCCTGGCTTGCTGATTTCTGGAGAAACGTAACCAAACAAAGTGATGTGTGGAAATCCTTTTGTCTAAAAGGAAAAGAAGGAAACTCTTTTCTCTTAATTAGCACCACTGGAGATCGGGCTGGTGAGGTCTTCGTGGCTGAATTGCTGACCGTGGCTCTGAGGCCCGGAGTCTACCTTGGGAGCAGCAAAATAATCTAGCATGGACAACACGAACTCCATCCTCCCACACCCACATTTTCTCTCCACCTCTCCTTTTGTGACCATTCCAGTATTATCTCCTTTAGAGAAGGAAGCTCCTTAGGTTTATTTTTCCTTCTGTCCTTTTAATTCCTCATTTTGGCACTGGCCTCTCTGTACAGAACGGTGAGCGGGATGCTATAGCCTCCCTGCATCATTTTGCTTTATGTCTGGAAACATCTGTATGTGCAATTAGAAAGCCAACTCCTTTTATGTCCCTAAATGAGTAGTCTTAATCACCGCCATAAGAAATCAAACCCTGGCTGGGCAGCACAACTCAACGATGCACAATTCTCTGAGCGGGGCTGGCACTACCTGCATGCAGGATCAGCCCTCAGGAGAAATTTCCCACCTAGGAGCAGGTCCTCCAGGCTTGTCTTCTCCACGGAGGCACTTTCACAAGTGTAATTACAGGGAAGCAGTGAGATGCTTCCCTGCCGTGCCGAACGCATTTCACCGGCTTTCCACAGCGCCGAGAGACTGAGCTCCAGGCTCTGGTGCAGGCTTGCGGCGATGTTAGCAGGGAGCAAAAGGCTGCAAGCTGGGGTTTGGCATGCAGCGATACACAGGGGCTTCCTCCGGCGCGGCTGAGGGAGTTATAAAGGGAATTATAAAGGGAATTGTGTGACAATTTAATAAAAAATGCTAAGAGCAACGGATGCCTGGATTCCTCCAGAACCACATCTCTTTTCTCCCCTCTCTTCACCTTCGGTCTCTGCGCCAGCCCTTGATGTCTTTCTCCCTCTTCTGCCCTCTTCCTTCTCCACCCTTCTCTGTCATTTCTCCATCACCACAACTGAAGCTCAGACCCTCACATCAAGCCCGTTTCCCCCCAGAATTACCCATCTCTGTTCCAGAGCCAGCCAGCCC
>NW_009231529.1:49706-50343 GCF_000690835.1 Fulmarus glacialis
CAGCAGAGGCTTGCTGCCACCCACCCCCCAGCTCAGCAGAGCTGGTTTGCGTTGGGCCACCCCATGTCCAACCCAGCTCTGGTGCCTGCACTGTCACAGGCCTTTCTGCCACCTCCTCCTCTGACCTGAGCCTGCTTCTGGCTTTCTCCCACCCCTTCTAAAGCCATCTCTTGCTTCCACATCCATTTTCCAAACAAGATCCCTCCCTGAGCAACCTTCGAAGTCCATAATGCCACAAAAAGTTATGGAAATACAATGCATCTAGACCAACAGTAGGAAGCATTTTGTCCCCTGGAAAAAGAGTACAGCTGATGTAATTTGTGTATATGCAAAATGTATTAACTCCATTTTCCACTTCATCAGCCCCCTGTGCCTGCATGGAGCCTCTGCTTGTTCTCAGCACTCGGGTCTTGGCATGCTTTCCAGTGACCGCTTTGGATTCAAAAGGAGTGATCAAAATATACGCAGTCCTGAATTTTCTCCTTTAGATTTACGATCTGCTCCTCTGCTATGTGGCTTTAAGTCATCTTATTTCAAGCAGGGGTATTTTAAAAGATTAATCTGTATGTGCATGTCAGGGAAAAGAATTAATTATCGCTCTAATTAAAAGGACACTGTTGAAAATAATCTCTCTCTT
>NW_009231530.1:0-1669 GCF_000690835.1 Fulmarus glacialis
CCCTTTTTTTCCTTTTTTCCCCTTGCAGCTATATTAAAGTTAACTGCAGGTAAGGAGGGAGGGGTTTGGTTTTAAGCTATCAGTTTGGAATATAGAAGGAGCCTACATCTTTCTCTGCCTGAGATGTTTGTTTCTGAGTTTGATACCTGTTATTTTCTACGTTGGCATATTTCTGCAAAACACTGGTAGCGTAACATTTCTGAAGTTCTCAGAAACTAAGATGTGGGAGAGAGATTACATTTTTGTGTAAATACTTGTGAAATAATGTTTAAATGATTTTGGTTACTTACAACAGCAGCAAACAAAACAAAAACAGTAATAGAAAAACTCCAAAACTCAGAAACCCCAGCCTTAGCCCCTTTCCATTCCCTAAAACTTCAATCATTTATGTAGTACTAAGGATGCGCTTAACTCGCAGAAGGATGCCTGAAGCCAGGATACAGCTTTTGGGAGAGGAGGGGAGGCCCTCTGACATTCTGCATGGCATTTACTTATATGTAGACCCATGCCAAGTAATTTTTTTTTTTTTGCTTTTCTTACTTGTTTTATTGCTTATCTGTGTATAGCCTTTTTTCTTAGCTAGTATTTTTTATTAAGTTGAACTTAGTTGAATGTTTTAAATAATCTTGTTCCAGTTTGTGATTTTTTTCATGAAAAACTCATTTTCCTTGCTTACCTTCTCTTTGGATGTGGTTATTTAGCTCACTCAGTGGTGAGTTCTGCTTACTGACAGAATTACTGAAACATCTATGGAAAAGAGACTTTCAAATGGCAGCACAAAAATTCTCCTTGTGAACATGAAAATATTTGCATGAACATGAGGAGAGATTTCTGAATGCCCACAAGGCAAAGCCTTCTTGTGCAAGCTCATGGTATGGACACAAACTTTATTCCTCTGCAGCATTATCTAGTTTTGTTTCACCACTGTAAATCCCTATTTTCCTTGGTTTCCTAGTCCTGGATAAGAACTATAAATGTCACAATACGTTGAGTTAATGAGGGAGCACCAGGCTGGGCTCTTTGTAAGTCTTTGCTTTGTGGTTTTAAATCAGAAAATCAGACCCTTAAATTTATCTGAACACAGCCTCTTTTTTTGGCTCTGTGGTTTAATGTGGCTTAATTAACTAATGTATTAAGTGAGGATTCAAGTACCCATGTAGATTAAATGAGCCAATTTAGGATCCTGCAGGAGCCAAGTCCCTCTGAAAATACATCTCTTCTTTCACAAAGGAATATAGAAAACACTTAGAAGGCACGAAAGAAAAACAGAACAGATAAAGAGAGGAAATTTGGCTTTTTCTTCATTAGTTTTTGGTACAAGGCCTATGACAACAGAGCATTTCCTTCTCATCCTCCAAACGCTTTGGCCTGGCATCCAAAAAGTGAGCGCACACGACCGAGAGTACGGGAGACCTCAGGGCCCCTTTCCATCAGCGGCTTTACTCAGGAGCGTGGAAGAAACGCGCACGGAGCTGCAGCAGCCCTGTTTCTTCCCTTTGGTCTTCGGTGGTGACCACGGGTGTCACCGTGACCGCGGGTGCCACCTGAATGAAAGCGCAGACACGCTACCGCCCAGCAAACGTGGTTTTGGCAGCACCGCTCCGCAGTGGGCTCCGCCTTGGCCTGAGCGCGCCAGGCCCCGGGGCCCGCCAGGCCTGGGCCTGGGCCC
>NW_009231531.1:0-2150 GCF_000690835.1 Fulmarus glacialis
ATGATTCTATGATTCTATGATTCTTGGATTCCTAAGACTATTTATAATGCAATGAGTATTTTAAAAATCAAGAGGCAAGTTTGCAGTTTTAAGAAATACAAGGCATTAAGGCCTTTTTTTTTTAAGACCAATGGACTGAATGTAGCATCAATGCATTCAAGTCTTATTGGCAAGGAGTCATATCCACTTCAGTGAATGGATGAACAATTAAATTAAACTGTTTAGCCTCTGAGATTAATTAATTTTAAAGTTGTGCTTAGAATTGCTTTGGAGGAAGAAGAGAAAAGAAGAAACTAGAAAGCATAGAAAGGAACTAGAAACTTGGTAGGTTTTTGAGCAATGTGAAATTCAAGTTGAAGAGAAGGTTGCTGCTCTGCTCAAGAGATGATACAAATGGGAGAAAACATTGAGAGGAGAGTGAGAAGGCTGATTTAAAAAAAGACTGAGCCATGACATCATCATCAGCAGTGTGATAATCACTCTTTAAGACTAGCAAAAAATGGTCTGGAGTTCAACGTGTAGCTGATGATATCCTAACACATCAAATAAGAGAGTAGTGTTTTATTATAGCATTTTATAATTTCATTCTTAAGTCTATAACCCAATATGCACCCAAAATCTCCATCTTGTATAGTAAGAAAATATAGATGTACTGAAAGCAAAGAGAGTACATGCATCACTTTTGTAACAAGATGGGATTCTGAGGATGTTTAATAATCCTTACCATTGCCAACATTATTTTCCCTCTTTAAAAGCATATACTGAAAAATTAAACACTTTCATATTACCTGAAAGAAAAGGCATCATTGACTGTTTCATCCTTGAAGGGTGATGGCACAGCTTTCACTTGATCGAAAAATAAAGTTTTCATACCTCATCAATCTTTCACATTTCAGAAGGAAACATACTGTAGCAGCCAACCTTCATAGGTGAAGTACACCACACAGCATGTCTGACACCAGAGTTTAAAGTCTGTGTAGCAGACAGTCTTCATAAAAACACTGGTTCACCAAGACAGAGCAATCTTATTCAGATCTTAGTAGCTCTCTATTACTTCCTAGGCATCTTTCTTTTGCAGTGTGGGACACTTAGTTGCAACAATCTGAGAAATCCTCAGTCTGCAAGCAATATAAGCTCTTAGCATGGAAATGAAAATTTGTACAAGATTTGAGAAGCAGCCTTTAGTGATACTTTGGCTGTGTGCAACACTCTGCTTGTAGACAAAAATTCTGCGCAAAAGGTCAGTAGTGGAGGTTTGGATCAATTGATCAATATTGGGGATAGACATCTGCCATAGATAGCCAGAGAATGCTTCTTTCCACATAAGGTGGCATATAAACAGAAATCTATGCTACTTCTTCTTGCCTCAATAGGAGGTCAGCTGAGGAAATCTGGGGAAGAAAGAAGTACACAAATGTATTAAAGAGTAGTTAAATTCTGGATTCCTCTTTCTCATGTGTATACACATTTAAACTGATATTATTTATATAGCTAAAACATAAATCTATGTTTCACTGCAGAGTATCACAGTCTCCACACACACATACAAACCTAAACAAAGCTACAAACATGCAGTGTTCAAAATCTTGTTAAGCATAAAGAGTACAGGATTTTTTTTTTCCTCCTGTTTTAGTATTTTAAAAATTTTCCAACCCTATACTTTTTGTAATTTAGTGGCTTGCTATAAAAAGTCACTGAAGTTTAGCCATTAGAAGTCATGTTCCACTTCGTGCTAATGAACATACAGTATTTCTGAAAATCAGCCTTTAGCTGTTTTCTGCAATTGTTAATGGCTCCATTACTTGACTGTTGATAGTTGTCTTAATACTATTGGCTGCTCATTATTTTCCTTTGATAACAGTATAAACATTGTTCTCTCATCATTGTGTATGCATCCCTGCATTTCAATCTGACTGAATTATACATAATACTTCATTGTATTTTCTGATTAAGTGATTCATGTTTTCTTCACATATGAGGGTCCAGCCATTCGTCAGGTATATTAAATAATAATATTATATTTTGAAAGGTATTCCCTGTTTTAAACAGGCTACCGAGTTTTGTTCCTCTGCAGAACAACTTCTGTGAATCTAGATTGGTAACTGCTTCGGTTCTTATCCTGCTTCATTTTTTTTATTATTAAAATAATT
>NW_009231532.1:0-618 GCF_000690835.1 Fulmarus glacialis
TGAAAATTTACTTCTCGGGCTAAAAGTCCTCAGATATTTCAATTTCTATCACATTTTGGCAATAGAAATTGGGATTCAGCTTTACTGATCGCCATAATTAATATAAACAGGCTCCACATTTTTCCCTTAATTAATTCTTAATTAATTTGGTTTCCTGTTTAACAATAAATATTTTAAATATCACAAATAATTCAGCAACATCTCCGGTGACTCATCAAGTATGCCTTAAAGTTAATTTCAATGGTTCCTTAGGTGTAGATGTCCACGGTCTAGGAGGTATTTTGTTTTGGTGTAATGAATCCAAGAGTCTATTTCTTCTAATTTTACAGCAGTGTTTGTTGTTAATAACACTTGGAAGGGTCCTTTCCACTTTTCTCCAAGGGAGTTGTCCTTCCACGTTCGCAGGTAGACTTGGTAGACTTGGTCTCCTGGACTGAATGAATGTACCAGAAATTCAAGGGGTAAAAGTGTCCTCAAAAGAACATACTTGTGTAAAGAACTCGCCATTTTACTCAAAGATAAGAGATATTCAGTTAACAATTTTTCTCCTATTATATGCATTTGTTCAAACCTTCCTCTTAGATTGACATTATAAGGTTTACCATACAGAATTTCAAA
>NW_009231532.1:1149-1525 GCF_000690835.1 Fulmarus glacialis
GAAATAATTTCTTTAAATAAGTGTTTTGTTACCTCTTTTGCCTTGTTGGTTTGACACGGCAAGCTTTTGGACATCCAGAGAAGGTATTTACCAATACCAATAAATATCGGTATTGGTTGCACCTTGGTAACTCTGAAAAATCTATTTGCCAATACTCATGGGGAGTTATGCCTTTCCTTACCTCTCCAGCAGGGGGTCGAATTTGTATTTTTGGATTGTTTCTAAGACAAATCACACATTTATTACTCACACTTTTAGCAATCAATAACATTTTAGTCCCTATAACATATCGTTTTACCGACTCAACCATTGCTTCTGCTCCCATATGTGTCTCAGCATGGGTTGTGACCATCAATTTCTTCATGATGTCGGGAGG
>NW_009231532.1:1618-2107 GCF_000690835.1 Fulmarus glacialis
TAATTTGGGGATTCTATTTGAATTTCTTTTGATGGAATTAAAACATAGATTGTGGTATTGAGCGTCACATGCTTGACAGCTTCGTCTGCCTTTCAATTTCCTTGTATCACTTTTGAGTTTCCTCTTCGATGCGCTTTCCAATAAATCACAGCAACGTCTTTGGGTTTTTTTGTACTGCTTCCAATGAATTTAAAATCTCTGTTCCATACTTTATAGGTGAGCCACTGGCAGACAAAAGTTCTCGCTCTTTCCATGTCGCTCCATGGGCATGAACAACTCCAAAAGTATATTTAGAGTCTGTGTAAATATTAACTCCTCTACCTTTAGCCAGATCTAAAGCTCTTGGCAAAGCTATTATCTTTGCCTTCTGGGCGGATGTATTTGGAGGTAATGCTTTTACTTCTCGATCTTCGGTTAAAGTTCCCACGGCATAGCCAGCCCTCCTTGCTCCTTTCACAAGAAAGCTGCTTCCATCAGTAAATAATTCTT
>NW_009231533.1:0-13078 GCF_000690835.1 Fulmarus glacialis
GGGGGTTAAGGGCTTTGGAGGCGCTGAGGTGGGCTAGAATAGAGGGGTTGGGGGTGTTAAGGAGAGGTTTTGTGGAGTGCAGGGGGCATTAGCGAATTTTGGGGCATATTGCAGGGGGATTTGGAGCCATTAAGGAGGTTGGAGTGTTACGGGGGGCTGGAGCATTAGGAACAGCATTTGAGGGGCTGGGGCTATGGGTGGAAGGGATGGGGCATCATGAGGGGTGGCTAATTTTGCAGGTGGCTACTGGGAGAGAAGTGTTGATGGCCTTGATGGGATGGTAGGCAGGGGCCTGACGTGGCCTTGTGGGTGTAGGGATTGGCGACCGCTGGAGGAGGGTGTGTGGGAGGCTGTGGTGGATTGGGGGACAAAAAAAGAGGTTTGGGGACCTTGGAGAGGGGCTGGTCTGAAGAGAGTGGGCTTGGAGTAGTGTTACTGTGGGGAGCTAAGCCTGGATCTGGTTTGGGAGCTACCTTGGAAGTCGGGGAAAAAGGGTTTGGGAAAGGTAGGAAAGCCGAATTAGGGTAGGGATAGCAGAGGTTTGGGGGGGTTGGGGGATTATGGAGAGAAAGGAGATTGTATATTTGTGTGGGCACCTGCTGGGTGGCTTGTGGAGAGTTGCTTGGGGGTATGAAGGCAAGAACATTCTCTGAGCTTCAGAAATATGGAGGGTAGAGCTTGACAAGAGATGGGGTGTGGGGACATGTTAGGTGATAGCGTTGGCTCTATGGGAGCTCGGGTGTCAGCTCAGGTGTTGTTATGTTGCTAGAGCTCTATTTCCTTTTAAAGACTTAAGGTGCACCCATGTGTGTGTATTAGGCGCCAGTGTATTATCTGAAGTGTCTGAATATCACAAAGAACAACCCAAGAACTGAAGCGCTTGATGCTTTTAATAGTTATAGCACAATACATGGAAATATTCACCAGTGTGAAGCCAGATAATAGAGTAACTGGGACAATTGCATGTAAATTGCAGAATTGCACATAAATCGCAAACAAACAGTTGGCCGAGCTACCTGGGTATTAAAGTGGTTATATGTTTGCCATAGCTTTTACATTTAAAAAAAAAAAAGGTTTTGATATTTTGTTTGAGGAAGGAAGAAAAGGATTTTTACTTTCCAGACAATATGCCTGTGAAATGAGAAATTCGGCACTGTGGGAGAGAATGGAGGTCGTTCTGTTTGCTTGAGATGCATGAACATGGCTGTTCTGTGATGGTTATGTTCCCTCTCTGCCTGCAGTTAGAAACTGAATTGATCATAAGAGGAAAGGAAAACTGAATAAATAAATAATAACTGAATAAATTAATCTTATTTGTTTAGAAAGAGCTTAGTATTTGTTTATAGCTGGAAAGTATCTCAAAATTCATGATCGGTAACAAAATACCAAGATGGTAAAAAAAAGCACAAGCTGAAAGAGAAAATGGTTTCCAGTCAAGCCCCTCTCTTTATGAGTGATTTTGTAATCTGAGATCCTGTTTTAGAGTTGTCATGAGAACATTCAGATTCTCTGTGAACATCTGCAAGCTTTTGAGCTCCACTGGGAGATCCAGACAGCATCTATAATTTGGCGTGTTTGTAGGAGGCATGTCATCCGTTAATTTTTTTTTTTTTTTTTCCTCTTCAACATTCGTTCTTGTACAGTTTTTTTTTTCAGGCCAGATGGAGGCAGGGAGGCCAGTGTTTGCAATAAATTTCCCAGGCAGTCAGCAGATACCAGGCAGTTAATAAAAATAACTTAAAACAAAACAATCCTCCTCCCCCTGCCCCCAAGTCCCAAACAGGAATGGAAAAATTCTTAAGACTATATAAAGAGTAGAGAAACGGCCAGAGATAATTCTTGGAGTTCTTCCACATACTTCAGAGTTTTGGTCTGCCGTATGGTGTGTTGGGAGCTGGCGTTTACCACAGCGACCCTAGGCGTTGTAACAACAAAAGGAAGTAAAGAATGGTTTTGTAAATAAAAAGAAAAAAATCCCTTAACTAAGAGATGAGTATTGCCCAAAAAAGGGTATGCCTTTTTAGAAGATGATGTCATGTTTCATGTGTCTGTGTTTAGTGGGGAACGAGTGTTTTCCTTAAGAATATGTGCATTTCTGAACAAAATTTCTATTAAATGCACCGTATAAAATCAGTGTAAACCTGTTCTATTTGGTAGGGCTTTGGACACAGCCAATTTTGCATTACCTTTATGTAAAATAGAGTAGGGAAATCCTCCATGTTTGTAACGTAATACAGATTAGTTCTCGCTGTGTGGGGAAATGCAAAATGAATGCTTGGGTTCATTTTTATATTGTCTCTGCCTATATGCCTAATGTTATCATCCGCTAAACCAGTCTGTTCTTAATCACGTAGTGGTTGAGTATGTGGCTTTTTTCCGACAGCTTCAGAGGAGCAGTCAGTGGGGTGTTTGGGAGCATGGTGGTGCAGGGACGAAAGGGTTGTGGTTTCCCAGCCGGTTTTAGCAGGGGTCGTATCTGTGTTGAAAGATTAACAGTTTGTATCCATGTGTTCTTATGTAATTATGCCGAGGTTCAGGATTTTCTAATAGCACAGTTTCACCGAAATTTTTGTGAGGAATGCTCTGTATTTTAGCTATGCAAAGACAGAGCTAATTTAACTTGCTGAAGTACTGGAGGAAAAAAAAAAGAGAAACAAGCTCCATTCCTTGAATATGGATGGTTTTCTACCATGGCTTAGGGTCTGTCGAGTGCTAGGCTGCGGCCAAAGTGAAGAGGGATGTGGGACTGTATGGTTGATAGGAATAGGAAGGTAGAAGAAATGCTTGGGAAGGAAAAGTTGCCAAGGAGAGGAGCAGAGCTATTAGGTTAACTCAGCTGCCTGTGGAGCTTCAGCCGAAGTGACCCCTTTGTGATCGTTGATCTGAACTGGTGGCAAAGCATCTGGCTTCATGCTTTGTGGCCGCGTGGCTGCAGTGGTTGTGGTCCAGTACTGGGCTCTGAAAGTAAATTTAGTCTTAGGGCACTGTAGCTTAACTTCTGATTTCTGCCGAAGTTCTAGACGCTGGCCTTGTCTTTCTGGTCAGAGATTGACTGATGGCAGAATAATTACACTGCAGCTGCTAGTCTTTCCTACTTCAAATATTGCCATTTTCTCAGGTGATAATGTTTTTTGGGGGGAGTAGTTGGTGTCCTCGATAACATGCTGCAATTTAAGAAAGTGAAAATATGGAGCTGATGTTCATAAATCAGCCTGTTAAACAGAGAATGCATCAAGGCTGCAGGTCTAACTGACACATATGTGTGTGTAGGTGATGGGCAACCTGTCATTTGATTGCACCTATGGAAGAACTTCTCTTCGTTTCCAGCCCGTTAGCTGATGTTGAGGTCCCACCTGTGAGTTACTCACAGTAAACAAGTGTGCCAAAGGGCTGCACTATCCAGCGTGGTTATAGAAAATACCAGTATGAATATTGATGTGCATTCTTAATAAATAGTGCTACTCTTCAGATGTGCTGAAGTGCCGAAGGTCCTGAACAAGCTTGTAATTTGCAAACAACATCAGGTAGTCCCAAACGTTTAGTAAGGAGAGATTCGCGTTTGTTCCTGTGTGCTTTGAGGTCTCTGCATTACAGAATTGAATATTACTTTCCAGTTAAAGTCAAGAAGCAAGGAATTTGCTCCTGTAAAATGCACACAGAGTTGAAATTTCTTCCTTTATTTCCATTTTTAATATTTGCTACTTACTGTTGCTTAACATGCTAAGTGTTTCTAAAGTTGCTAGATCTCCTATTTTCAGTCAAGTTCCCTATGTTCATTGTAGAGAAATTTTGGAAATAGCTGGAAAATTGTCATGTATTTTAAGGTGGGTGAATGCCGTTGTCTTTTGTGAGTGCCAAGCAGTAAACCAGAGATATTTTGGTGAGCTAAAAAAAACCCCAAACCTGGGAAAGCATGTTATTGTTCAAGCTAGATAGTAAATTTCAAATAAACTGTTTTTGAAATTAATGAAATTCTGAGAGTCTTTAACTCAGTCTGACTTCTGGTTTCTGTTTTCACAAATAGGTTAAGGTGGTGATAATGTCAGACTGTGGGAAATGCAGGGAAATCCCATACTCTAAGCAGACAATAATAACGTTTCTGGTAGAAATTGTGAGGTCAAAAGGCCCATGAAAGATAAACTTGATTTTTTCGGGGTAGAGTGGAAACAGATGGTAGTAGCAGCAAGTTAACAAGAAGTGAGATTTGGAAAAAAATAAACTGTTTTGTCTTTCCGTTTTATTTATTCATTTTTTTTTTTAAAAAATCAAGCACTTAACATTAAAACCAGTGTCTGTCTTAGGTAGACAGCATGAATCTGTTCAAGTCATTCCCTGAAGATGAACCTTGTTAATGTGAGGATTTGCACAAGCTTGCCAGGGGTGTCTCAGATTTTTCCCCTTGTTCGCTGCTCTCTATCAAAGCTTTACCACGTGTGGGTTTTTAAGACTGCCTAGCCTTTGTGGGGGAGGAGCGTAACATCTGCCAATATGAAGCAAAACATACTCAACACAGTGAAATCACATCCTTTGTCAGCTGAATTGCACGTTAACCACAGCTGCGGCCATCCCAGCCGTATGGTAAGCCAGCCGGCGGGAATCAATTGGGAATCAATCAGAGATCAATGCTAATATCGTTGCTGCATTAGTACCACTGGATTACAATGTCAAGAAAAGGAAGCTTGCGTGCAGAATAAATTCAGCTAGGGGAATCCCTTGCAGCAAGGGATGCAGAAAAAAGTAACACGTTGTGGAAACATAAATAAAATGAAAATTAAAATACTATGTGGCGTTATTTAAAAAATGTATTTGTTCTTTCTGATTGAGAAAGGCACAGTTGTTAATATTCTCTTTATTTGCCAACATACATGGCTTGCAGCGCCGTGTCTGTTACTAAGTTGTGACAGGCTAGACTACTGTAAAGCGAGGTACTTTGCATAATTAGTATGAAGACATGTGAACAGATGAGCACTAATTATTAGAAGTTAATGATTGTCAATTATCTTCCCCTTTTTTTTGGATCTAGTCCAAGATTAGCAGAATATCAAGTACCTCAACGTATAGTTTCTTAATTGGCCCAAACATACTTTATTGCCGGATGCCACCCCAGAATGTGGCTTTGCCTTCTGACCTGCCTTTATCAGCAGTCAGATCAGCTTGCTGATGTTTGAAAGTATTATTTTTTTAATTCCTGAGCTAGAGTTTATTTGGATCCGTAAGCTGATCTGACTTGACACATGGCTTCAAGATTGTTAGTGCAGATACAAAGGCAATGAGAAGGGCGAGACCGTCCCTTGCAGCCCCGTGGGCTCTTGTACTGGCTTAAGACGACATAGAAATCGCATCTTCTGTTCAAATGTGCATGCTGGAAAAATTCTCACTTCACCTACTTCAACTTCTCATCCACTTCTAAAGCAGCCTGGTTGTCTCGTTGGATATGGTTGGGTAACTAGCTTGCGGCTCGTGTCTCGTCTAAATCTCATTGCAGCCCAGGAATTTGGGGCTTCCTTAGAAGCGCTTCATGTAATTGTGTTTTCGAACACACCTAATTCTGATTTTTCAGCAGCAAGCTGCTGTAAAATTTAGTTGTGATTATGTATGTGGGTGGATCCAGAGCCATGTCTTCCAGGAAAGTGTCCTGAAGCCCAGAGGGTTATGCCGTTGTGCAGATGTCATTCTTCATTGCTTCTGTTTGAAATTGTGTTACTGTGGTCAAGTGAAAAGGAGTAAAAAGTCAGTACCCTTGCTAGGGCGCTTGCTTTGGAGGCGGGAAACGTCATGGATTTTTGTTCCCAGGACAGTTTCTTTGTTTTTGTCAGATGACTGTTTAATGTGAAATGCAAGAAAATGCCATTTTTTTTCCGCTGACTTTATACACAGTTAGGCCTGTATTGTTTAAAAGCATGTAGTAAGAATTCTAATTATTCTCTTCGCTATTTCTGAATAACGTCTTTCTTCAGACACAGAAGTCTTCTGTTTTTAATGTCAGCCTTTGAATGTAATGATTTATACACACTTGAAATGACATTGAAAATGTTTCTGTGAAGAAGCTTTTTCAAAGATTTCTTTCGTAGAAACCACTTCTTTAAATGAGGCAAGGAAAAATAGGCTGTTTAATATTAAGATTGAAATAAACATCTTTATGGTCATACATCTCATTATGAAATAACGAACATATAATTTGCCCTACTCTTTTTCCTTTTGTGTCAGGGCTGTCTCCTGAAGGAAACGTAGCACTCACATTCAACTTTACTTGGCGGAAATTTCTTAGCAGCTTAATCTGAGAACTTTATATATTTTAAAGTGTGCCCCAAAGTTATAATTTCTGTGAAAGATACTGAAAGTAATTCTAGGAGAGTAAAATTCCTAACCTTAAATCAAAACTTAAGGAGGGAAAGAAATACCCAACCCGGAACAAACATGCAAGTACTTTCCTCCCCCAACTCCTCTTCCCCTTTTCCCCTCTCCACAGTTTATTTGAACAGATCAGAAAATACTTTCATAGAGCTCAAGAAGACAAAAACATTGTGTATTTTGCTTTGCTTTACTCTGGTCTCGCTGCACAGGCTAATAACACTACTTTTAAATGATAAACATATTTGATCAGGTCTCCCTTTCGTTGAAGCTGTTAGTGTGAAATTAAAAATTAAAGATCTTAGGAATAACTTGCCTTGTATCATATAATGATTTTTTTTAATAAATAGGAGTATCTTTCCCCACGAGTTTCTTACAAGGAGTTTCCGTACTTGTTCTTTGTCAAACTGACTTCTAACCGTTCCTTTCTTTTAAAAGTGATCAGTATAGGGGGAAAAAATGCTGGCAAAATCAAGGTATGTATTCATGCTGTGTTTATAATGCATAAGAGCTTTTAAAAATATTTTACAGTGCAGAAAAACCTGTCTTTGGCTGGAGAATTACTTAAATTTGCCTTGAGAGTAAAAGTTGAACACGAGTAGTAGAGGGGGTTTTGCATCTTGTGTCTGAGAGGAGTTGAATGAAAATCTACCTCTTGTGCCTTCAGATTGGAAGCATTGATAATATTTTTTCTAATGACAGTTTCTTTTCTCACTCTGAGCAGAAGCAGGAAGATGCATCCTCTGATATGGTAAATGTTTTAATAAAAGTCAGCCTGGAAGCTGCTTGTTGTGTCACTACAGAAGTCCTTGGGCATGCTTTCTCACAGTCCTTCCAATCTGTCCTTCAGATAGCCTCGGGAAGCATGGGTTTCTCTTAGAGTCCTTTGCAGATAGGATGAGAGGCATGTTTGTTTTCATGCCGGCTTTGTACATAAGGTTGCTTCCATTTTCTTGTGTTTTACAGAGGCTCTGGCAATTCTACTTGCCTGCAGCTGGTCCTTAAATAACTGTAGGCTTGTTTGCATGCTAACAAATGAAATAAGTCAAATTTGTTTGTACCCACAGTGAAGAGTCTAGCAATTTTTTCTACTCTTGATCTTGTGACATGGGAAGTATAAAAATACGAGCACTGTATAGCTTGCCATAGCGGATCATCTCTCGCCTAGCCAGTCTGGGGTCCTGTTTAATGATGGGATGAAAATTTTCCAGAATAAGACACAAAACCTTAAGTTTGGATAGCTGTGAGATTTAGTTTTAGGTTAGGTTTTAAAGCACTAATAATTAGAAGTTGCTAAACTGTGCAGCGTAAAGTTCAATGTTTCTTTCACAGACTTCATAGCATCACCTACATGGGCAACAACATCTGGTAGTACCTGATAAGGTGTCTTTTTGCTGTCATCAGTGGCTTTAATTTCTGTTTCTGTATCTAAGACTGGATCAAAATATCTATTCATGCATACAGTGGACTGTGATACAGTACAGCGTATAATATGAATTGGAAAGTTTCAGGCAAAAAGAATAATTGAGGGATTCAGAACTCAAATAGGCAACCTGAAAACCAGAAAAAATAAAACTGGCATGGTTTGCATTGATTTTGTACTTCTGTGAAAGTATCTTCAAATGTTGTCTGTCCTTTACTGTGGAATCGCACTTAGATTAGCTATAATGTAAACCTTTAGTGTTCATTCTGTCTTTCAGAGAAAGTAGAGCATAATAATTGTAGTATTACTGAAAAGATCTATTTGCTTTTTACTTGGCTTACGTAACTATGAAAATAGGAATATATGACCTGACTTTCTTGTTTATTTGAGCTGATCATAAATTTAGCTCTGTGTGTTTCTGTAAGAGACATTTGTTTCCTAGAGCTGAACAGCTCATAGTTATATAAACAAGACTATAAACAAGAAAACACATTCACTAATATCAGCAGTGAAATTTCTTGCCTTCTATCTGTATTAAAACAAGCTCAGAAAATGTTGCCTAGAAGCACAAATTATGTTGCTTTCTGTCTGGCTATCTTAGCTGGATTTTTTTGCCTGGTTTAAAGATGCATGTTGGACAACTAAATTAAACTTCTTCATAATCAAAATGAATTGTTTATTATATAATCTTGGCAAGATTTGGTATTGTTTAATTTCTTTTTAATGCAGATTATCAAAGATTATATTTTAGGCTTATAATTTTCCCTAACTGTTCATTTTAGAAAAATTTCATGGTTTTAATACAGAAGTCATGAGAGGTAACATGCATCTTATGAAAATTATCCAGATATTTCTTTGGGTATAGTGGGGGAAAAAGTTCCTGCTTTTATGATTGCATTAAGTGTTACGCGTTTGGAGTTGCTTTGAGCTGTGGTTTACTTTCTGACTGGAAACCCACTAGTATAAGTTCAATTTGTTAATTTGTCTTGCAGAAAAAAAAAATCTCTCTTAAAAAGTGACACACTTCTGGAGTTCAGCTTTTGTTATGTTAAATGAGAGTATTGGCTCTCTATTTTTCCATTATGGACTAAATAAAATTCTAGAGAGTAATGCCAGACGCAAGGAAGAACTGTGGCACTTGAAGCTTAAATAATAAGAGAAAATCCCCTGGTCAGGACCTGTCTTATCTCAGAGTGCTCACCAAAATTGCTTTCTCTTTTCTGTCTGAAAATTCCCTCGGGTCTGCATTTCTGGTTATGTATGTGCTTGTAATAATGACAGGGTGACCCGTTTGGGTCTTTGTGATACTGGCAAGCAAAAGCATCTCTGAGACACTGCGGATAGCATGACACTGATGCTTTATTAACCGAGGACATGGATGAGACCCTGCAGGTTTGTGCAAGGAGGCAGAGTTCTCTGTGCCTTCCCCCCTACACAAGTATCATGCTTTTCACTTTGGTCTCGTAAGAGGTCAGGGATGTGTCCGTATTATGTAGTTACACAGGGTGGAAGCGGTCTGATGGTGCTGGAGGTGCTGAAACTCATCTGTTGCAAACTCCTCTTGGGGAGTAGGAGCTACTGCAGTCCCTTCCCTTGTCAACTTTCTACTTGGGCATCACCTGCCCCATGTTGCTCTGCTCTCTACTTCTCTAGTAGAGAAAGGAGTGTTGCTGGCGAGGTGAGAGGAAGCTTGAACAGAAATTTTTGCTGGAGGTTAGAGATTAACAGGGCACTTGGTTAGAAGGGATAGTTACGGGTTCTAGTCTTCTCTCAGTACTTCGTCTTTTAGTGGACAAAAATAATCTGGAGATGGTTTGATATGAGGTCTAAATGTATTTTAAACAACAGATACCCAAGTTGAAGTGTGTCCACTTAGTTATTATAATAAAGAAAAAAAGCTACGTCAAGTCTTTAGCCTACCAACTTCGAGCACTTCAAAACACTGACCTTAAGGACGAATTCTCTTTCTTTTGCAGCTGCAGCCGCCTTCGAAACATTCAGAGTATCCTGACACAGAGCAGCAAATCTCAACCTGATGGCATCCTTTGCATTTTAGGTTAGTTTTACTTTTTTTCCCCCCTTTTGTTCTCACTGTACTGATAAAGATGATGTACTGATTCATGATGAAACCATGAGTTTCAGAAAGATGAAGATCAGCTCCTCCATCCTCCCCCAAGTCCCAGCCCTGTTTCTCAGCAAGAGGACAGCTATCTGATTGTTACACTCTTTTGTACCTAAATAATTATTAGGCCTATTTACTGATTTCAGGCAAACTTGCTACAATAGTAATATCATCAGTGTTCTTCCAAGCCTTATGAAAATTAAGTGGCTGGAGGGAAGAGAGAATCTTTGTTAATGTCCAAATTGAAGGAAAGATTGGCGGAATTAAATCCTTATCTATTTGGAGCAAACATTCAGCTGTCTAGGCAGCGTTTGCTTTCTAGCTGGTGCTTGGCATAAAAGCTCAAGGCTGAAGGCACATGCATTGCAGCTAGTTTCCCCGTGGAGGCGGGGAAGTGGAAGGGATTAGAA
Organism: Fulmarus glacialis; assembly: GCF_000690835.1. NCBI lineage: Eukaryota > Metazoa > Chordata > Aves > Procellariiformes > Procellariidae > Fulmarus > Fulmarus glacialis. The sequence goes on from NW_009231533.1 coordinate 10,307, forward strand.
GGTGCTGAGGTTAAGGGGGTGGAGAAGAGCAGAGGAGCACCAAGGTTAGCGATCATGATATGCAGAGCTACGGAGGGTGGTGGTTGAGAACAAGCTTGGTGGGGAGGGGGGAATAATCAGAAAACTGGCAGAATTAATAAAACCTGAATTTAGGGGCAGGAGGGTCTTGCCTCAGGAGAAGTAATTCAAAATGCATTTAAAGAGTCACATGAGAAACCGGGAAGCAGTTATGAGTTAAATGATGGGATATAAACAGCATGTGGTTTCAGTGCTTTATTTCTTTTGGGGTTGGGAGAAAAGGGTGATATGAAATAAAGCTACGTTTGCAAGTATGCTGTAGGAGAGTAACAGGTTTTTTGTGCTGCTTTAGTATCATTTCTGTATGTAACATTGACTCTTGTTACTTATTATATAATCAGCATCAAGATGTTAAAAGAAAAAATCAGGAACGATGATTGAAATTCTTTAGAGAATAGTACTAAGGAGTGATTGTTTAAATAATGTATTACAGTTAAAGATGGAGAAATCTAATGTAGCCCTAAAGAAGCTGTGTGTAGTAATGGGCTTGCATTAAGAAATGATACGACAGCCTTGTTCTTTCTTTCTTTTTTTTTTTTTTTTAAATGATGAAGCAAGAAAACTTGAAGAAGCTCATTTACTGAACCACAAAAAAGTTGCAAATGTGTATAACCTAGTTCTCTTTTGGTTGATGCTAACTGTATAACATGACTCTTCCTATCCGACATTTTCTAGCGTAAGAGTTTAAGAAGTCTTTGGCTAAGTAGTACTTTACAGCTAGAAGGTTATAAGGTCACTGTGTCAACCTTCCAATGAAGCTTAATCGTACAGGATAAAGTACTTGTTTTTTGCCTTTGATGCTAGTCTAATTTCATAAAACATGACAAGTTATGCTGTCTCTTAATTCTCGCCATTGACACTGTAGTATTTCTTGACTGTTGTTAATTCTGAAGCTGCAGGAAGTTCCAAGCAAAGAAACTCAAAACATTGTATGGCTTTAGGAAAACTTTACAGGCAAAAGGAATTGCTTTGTGTAATCCTCAGTGTAATGTGGAGTATTTAAGTCCATGCATAAGACCATACCTGTTAATAAATAAGCATTTCTGTTATGGAAATATAGGAAGTGTGTTTTGTTATTAGACTTGTGCTTTGCACTAATCTCTTTCAGCACCCACAATGGGACTGTTGTTGTCTAATCTGACCTGTCGAATGTAGCCTGCGGAATTTCTCGCATAACTTCTGATTAAGCAGGCATGTCACTGTTATAAATGCATTAAATCTGTCTTCAGATGCAAGGTTCAGATGACAAAAAATATGTAGCCTTACATTCTGAGTCCTGTTGACTTGTATGGAAAGCAGATAATTTTATAACTATGCTTTTTTTTTTTTACAGTCAGTGCATGTTATATTTCACTGGGCTGTCTTTAATGACCTAGAGTTAATGCATTTCCCGCACCCCAACTTTAATTTTACATACTGGGCTGTGAGATAAAAACAATATAAACTTTCATAGCTTCATTTCAAGTAGGTTAATATTTATACTGAAATTAAAAACAGGATTGTAAGATTCCAAAGAGAGATGAGAACTGACCAATTATTGATACAACTATTTAAATGTAGTTACAGCAAAAGAATCCTGTCATCTTATTTTAAAGTGGTTGAATGGTAGCATTAGCTGGGGAGAAAAGACATCACAACTGGCAGCAAAAAGAAATGTGGAGGTTGGCATGTCAGATGTCTTTAAAAAGCTGTGATGTCTCAGCTGGAGTGTGTTGCTGTTAAAGTTGCTAAGAAAACAGTGTATCAAACTACTTTAATTATACTCTAAACCATTTTTTTTAACAGTGGTGTTTCTTGCATCTTGCCTTTCAACAGATTTTCAGCTCACGGTTAAGTTGATCTGATTTCTGAGGATGTGTATTTAGTTTCAGGAGGCTGTATCTATAAATCTAATTGTAGTTGTAGCTGTTCTGATTGTAGATCAGAACTGTTTTGCAGATCAGCATAGCTAAGCTGAATTTTTACAGAAATTGATATTTACCTTTTATTCTCCCCGAAGAGGATAGGAACACTTCAGAGGCTGTGCCAGTAAATCTTTACGTTTATTTTACTTTGGTTTTTATATCCATCCTACACAGAGCTCTTGCTCTTAGGATGTGGGAGAAACCTCACCAGCATTTAGTACATTAGACTGTTCATTCCATTCTCTTTCCCAGGGGAGACTGTTTTAATGATTATTGTGCTGCTTCTCTTAGGTGGCAGTTCCACAACTGCATGTTGGTTTTCAGCAGCTATCTCAAGGTGATCTGTCCATTCTCTCCAGCCTCACCTTCCTGCTACCTCCCTGGTGTCCCTAGACCTCGCATGGCTTTTCAATGTGTTATGGAACAACTATTATTTGTTTTGATACTCAAGGGTGTGTCAGAAATGCATGGCTGGGACAAAGAATGCAGGACTCTCTTTACCTGTAGGCTGTGTTTATGTCAGCGTAGCAACTGTGAAATCGCAGATACGAGAGATGGCCGAGCTGAATGCTTTTTGCAGCACAAAAGGGGAGTCTCAGCCTGCCCTGGACTGCTCCTCTCCCCTTTCCTCTCTTTCCTCCCCACAGGCATCGGTGCTGGTGGTTGGTTGATATCTTGCACATGGTTCATGGGACTGAGACACTTCCCCACCCTGTATTTGGCCAGTCTAGTTTTCTGCCAATTTAGCAAACTGAATCAGCTCGCTGAGAGGTCAGATGAGCACTGACTG
>NW_009231533.1:13109-90064 GCF_000690835.1 Fulmarus glacialis
GGAGCAGGAAGGGCTCCTTGGGCAGCCGTGAGCTGTTAGACTGAGTCACTGTCTAACTACACCCTTGTAATGAGTTGGGAACCGGCTGGGAGTTGCTACTGCCAGCTCAGCTGGAGACAGGCGTGGGGGTTTCCTAATTAATAGCTTTCCCCATTGTTCTGTGAAGGACTCCTGATATGCTTTCTGGAGGTATCTTATCTTTGTTATTGTTTCATTTCCTGTTTATTTTCCGCTAACTATATCTGTTCATTTAACAACATATGTTTCTGTAGAATAGTATTAAAGCCTCAGTATGAAAGGTCTTGTCTGTACTGGATACTAAAACCAAAAACAAAACCCAAAAAATCAATTATTCTGCAGAGTTAATTCTTTTATGATAAGCTAATTTCTTCTCTGCTAGCCTGTCAGTGCTCTGCAAGCAATAAATTCACCCATGTCCTCTATTATAAGAGTTCAGCTTATCAGCTTGTTAATGTCATCTTTTTGTCTTTTCTTCCCCTCCTTCTGTCATTAACTGAAAACGCAGGGTTTTGGTGTTTAGCTATGAAGATCATCTCTGCTTCAAGCCTGAAGAGCTGGTGCACCCAGATAAAACCTCAAACAGTTCAAGTGATGGCGACATCTTAACTTCTTTTTTATGAGGACGGTTTCTCATTTTTCTTCTAATCTTCCAGACTTCATAATCATCTGTTCTTTTTTCTGCTTCGCTATGTGTTATTCTGTTAGCCTGTCCCTGAGCACACCCCCTTGGCTGTTCAGGCCTTGGAAACCCTAGCAATGAGCCTGATAGGAAAAAGTGCAGATGCCATGGCTGCTTTCGTCCACGCTGTTTGGTCTGTAGTTGAGGCTGCCGTGTAAGATTAACATTTGATATGATAGCTGATTTGATATGATAGGTTTGCTTGTGAAACGTAAGTAATGCTGCTTGCAGAACAACTCATCTAACAGCTTGCTGCCACTGAAAGGGACTATCCTAACTTTTACTTTGTGCCAGACTATTGCTCATCTGATTGCCTTCAAAAGTTGCCTCAGTTCGGCAAGTAACCAGTAAACCAGATTATCTTCAGGACGTTGTGTGTGCTAGCTTTCTAAGGTTGTAGCTGATTTCAAGGAGACTCATTATGTTTAAATGGAGCTCCCTAGGACAATGGGACGGTTGCTTCCTGGAAGAACAGAGTCTCCACACTTGATTGTAACTAAAATCCCACCTAAAGACAGGGGCTTTGGCACCAATATTAGAGTGTTGAGTCCCATTGAATTCTAGATTACATGGGTACGCCTGCTTTCATGGGGCTGGGAATGTAAATAAAATAAAAAGAGACTGTGCGTTTTCCCTCTCCTCCCTCTTTTGCGCCCTCTCTCTTTGAGTTCCCAGATCCAGGGCAGTCTGGTTATGCAGAAGATTATTGGCACAGCAAAGGCAGAACATTGCAGCAGGGGGGAAAAATGAGCGACCGGATCTGAGCATTCGTTAGCTGAGCCTTATCGATGCCCTGACCTGAGTTACAGATTGACTGCTAAGGCTCTTGATGTTCCCTTGGTCAAGGGATACCTCACACAGAGTTGTGACTTTTTTTAAAAAGAGGACGTATATATATGAATGGGAGATCAGTGCTAGAAGCTAGATAGCAGAGGAATGAGGGTTCAAAGATTGTGGCTGCAAAGATTTTTGAGGGCTGAGAAAGCTGGGGAGGTGTGGTGCAGATTCCCAACACGGTTCAAGGCGTGCAATGCTATAGTGTGTTATTGGTGCTGATTATCATGAAGCCGTGAGCGGGGAGCAGTATTACAGAGGTTCATAGCTTCAGCACAATTTGAAGTGATTGTTTCTCTTCTGTAGGCTTAAACCAAATAATCTGATACCTTGGAATACACATGAGCTATCCAAAGGCCAATTACTACACAAACAAGAGAGTTTATTAAGATGTGGGATTCAGTAGCTGGATGCAGATGCGGCATCTGGTTAGCACTTTAAAGCTGAAGCATAACATAAAAAAAGGAACATAATTAGGAGAACCTAGGGTTCGTTCCAATTTCTGGTAAGTTCAGGTGACTCTCTAGTAGTTTGATTTCCAATGCAAGTCCTGAAACCCAGACATCCAGGCTGTGTTATTACATTATCAGTGTACTGATCTCTCCTTTGGACAGTGGTAACAAATCTTGATTTGTCGGCAACCATCCAACTGTATCCTAATATAGCTTGGTAGGAAAACTTGACGTTAGTGTTTATGAGGAATTTTGTAGCAGTCAAGACTGGTGACCTCTGTCAAGTGTGGATGTCAAGGAATCCACTTCATGCATAGTTTTACTTGTGGAGAAAGCTTAATTTATTACAGTAGAAGTAGGAATTATGACTGTGACTGTCTTCCGGAGAGATGAAAATACTTCCTAAATCTGTGGCCTGTTTCCTTTCTTCTTGTATTTATCGTTTATGTCTTCATGCTCCAGATCTTCAATTGTTTTAATTCTATTTTCCCAAGGACCAGAAAAGGCTTTCCTTGGAAGCTGTTCGTATACCATATGTTTTGTCAGAATATCTTTTCGTGATTTGTTAAAAGTCCGCACTGGCTTTCTGGTGACTCAGGGATCACTATAATACTGATAAGATAATGTTTAATTATGTATTCTAAAGCAGGAGATTTAGGTCACAAGATTAGTTTGTTACGAAGCTTCAATCAAGAACATATTAATTAGAATGCATACTGCATACAGACAGATGTTTAAGTTTGAATTACTAGATAAAATTGAACTTCTGTTGATACAGAGCACTGCAGAAAACTAGATTAAATTTTTGTTAAGCAATGCCTGTGGATTTAGGTCAAGAGTAGAATGTCAGCGTGTGGCAATGAACTTGTGAAAACTCCTTTTTCCCTACCCTGTTTTCCCAGTATGTTCAACGGCCGTAAGTGCCCACTGACTGTGTGAGGGAGTTGAGTTAATACTCCTGTTTTAAAGTTTTCTTATTAGGGAAGAAAACAAACTTTTCACGTGTACAATATTAGGACACATAACACTTCACGTATGGTTTTGCTTTTGCAGGAATAGATAGTCGGTACAATGAAGGTTGCAGGGAACTGGCAAACTATCTGCTTTTTGGCTTGTACAACCAGAATAACAATGACTTTGAAAGAACTGGGTTTCCTGAAGAAGTTCTTGATGGTGAGTAACATAATAAGCATTTTTACCTATTCTTCAGTCTTTCTGGAGGGAGGGTGAGCAGAAGAAGGAGCATACCTCAAAAAAAAAGTCAGTAAATCTCAAACTGTGTATATACACCTGAAAAACTGTTCTTAAAAATGCTGCTGAAGAACTCTTGTTTTTAAACACGTCCCCCCTCCATGCATTCCCCCAGCTGTTCTAAACCAAATACAGCTCATTATGAGAAGTCCTAGTTCAGTCATGGTATGTATGTACAGATGTTATCAATTATTATGTGATCACACCTCCTGAGTTCTAAAATACTTGAGCTCTTTTTTTACTTTAACATATTAACTCACTTCTGTAATATTTGAAAGGTGGCCAATCACCATGACCATAGACTATTATTCCCTTATTTGCATGAAACTTTGAATATCTACCCCGTAGGCTGTAGTGCTAGTTTTTAGTTGGAGCAACCTTCAGATGTAATATCAGGCAAGAACAACTATAGTTTACAGTTTTGTAAGTGGTCTGTAAGGACTCATCGCTGACATTCTTGGCTTTTCAAAGGACAGGCTGATGCAAGTTCTGGGCAAGACTTCAGAATAAACCCACAATTGTTCTGAACAGTAAGAAGTACTATTGTACTTGGAACTCTATATGGCTGCCAACTGTTTCTTTTTTAAAGAAGTGGGGAATGATTGTGTGTTCAAATAGTTAAACAATTTTCTTTTAATGAGGTACATTATAGGAAGAGAGGGTTTTCTGTTCAGTTTCTGTGGGGGGTTTTTTGTGCCCATATAATTCTTCTGTGTATGGAGTCTTGATGCTGAAATAATATTTGTTCTGCTTGTTGCAGATATAATAATATTAATAAAACCTGACAGTGTCCATCTGTACTGTAACCCTGTGAATTATAATCATCTTTTGCCATATGTGGCATACTGGAGGAACTTGCATTTTCACTGTCTAACCCAAAATGAGGTAAGAGGAAAATGAATGCAGATGAGAATTGCTAATGAACTCGCTAATGAACTGATACTCAAAGTGGAACTTTTTTTTAAACATTCCTTCCAGAAGTCTTTTTTCTTTTTCATACTCAGCAGGGGTGTGATCTGCGTATATATATATGGGTATTAATCATTTTGCTAATGTGTACAAGAAGAATATGTTTTTAATACTTTGTATTTGTTGGAGCATGAAGACAAATTGCTCCCTTCTCCCACTAATTACTATTGTTTTGACATGAGTCAATGATCTCTTAATGAGGAAAAACATGTGGGTTGTAAGAAATGCAGAATCTGAATCAAGTACCACAGTCAACACTGAGATTTCCAATGATACCCTTATATGCTACCAAAGCAGTGTTTTAATGCGTTGTTTGCAATAGTTTTAGAATATTAGAAAAGATTGGCTTAGTAAGCCATTTAAAATCAAGAAACTTTATTATGTATTTTCATTTTAACTTTCAACTCTTTCTTTCAAGAGCTATTAACCTCACTTTCATTGGACCATGTGAGTGATGTGAGTTTCATCTTGCATTTAAAAGTCAAGGTATTCTTAGAAAAGCTATGTTTATTATAGCGAAGCACTGTTAGAGGAGTAAAAAATGAAAATACTGTTTGTCTAGGTGTAGAGTAAGAACCTTTTTATTCCAATTGAGAATGGAAATGCTTCTTCCTCAATGCCATCATGGGAAGCTTCCCCCCCATTCAGTTCTGTATAGTTCCTCTTCTAATTTAGAATTACACTGAAATCTGAAGGGAGTTGGTTAGGAGCCTGCGATGTCAATGGGTGAAGCTGGTGGAAGAATGAATGGGGAGGTCAGGGAGAGAAACCTTTTGTTCCCTTGAGTTTCCAGCTTGAAAGCGATAGGGCTTATGGTTGATTGTGTTTTTATGTGGCTGTTTGATATTTCATAATTCTGTGATCTAAACTAATTCAGGTTAGAAGGGACCTCTGGAGATCATCTTGTCCAACCTCCTGCTTAAGGCAGGGTTAGCGATGAGATCAGATCAGGTTACTCAAGTTTTTTTGCAGTTGGATGTTGAAAGAGTCCAAGGATGATGACTGCAGAACTTCTCTTGGCTATCTGCTGCATTACCTGACTGTCCTAATAGTGAAAAAGTGTTTCCTTTCCTGAACTGTTTTACATCATGCCTTTTGTCATGCATCCTGCAACTGCAGACCACTGCAAAGAGCCTGTCTTCACCATCTCAATAACGTTTCTGTGGGTGTTGGAAGGCAGCTATGAGGTTCAGCCATTGCCTCCTCTAGGCTGAACAAGTCTGGGTCTCTCCATGTAGGACAAGTGCTCCAACCCACTGACCATCGTGGTGGCCCTCCTCTGAACTTGCTCTACTTTGTCAACGTCTTTTTTGTACGTGGGTCCCAAAACTGGATGCAGTGTCCCAGATACAGTCCCATGAGTGCTGCATAGAGGGGGTAATTACTTCTTGTTAAGATGTAAACAGCTGAGCTACAGGTTAAAGCATGCCATAGCAAAATCTAAAGCTTGGATTGATAAGGTTTTTCTGTTGCCAAAATCCCTACTGAAAGGGCAAATCTTGAAGCGTACCTGAGGGTGGCAAAACACACGCATTTTGGAGTCAAGACTGGAGTAGTTCTTAACACACTATTTGCACAACTGCAATCTCAGCTATTGAATTTTAAGCTGCATCTGCTTATGGGCTTTTATATGATTTATTGTGGTAAGTAGTAACCTTAATCACACAATACTGGCTTGAAATAATAGTGTAACTAGAAAGGTAAATCATATGCCTTGCTATTTGTGGAAATGAATGGAAAAATTTGATTTCTGATGTTGAAAATACAAGGTTTACTTCATTGCTGTTTCACGTGAATGAGCTAAGCGATGCACTTCCAGTCACATTTCTAATGTATAATTGCCAGTTTCCTAGATTACATCTGAAAGAGAAACCAAAAAACGTTGCTGTGTCAGGCTTTAAGTGCATCCTGTTTACGGGACGATTGCCTGTAGTGACTTTTAAGCGTTTTTTTTCCTTCAGCAATAGAAACAATTTTTGCTTGCTTTTATAAAAATGAAACCAAAAAAGCTCAAGAGTTTTAGAAATAAAGAAAGCAATGCTCTACCTGACTCTGTGCAGCTCTTGATGAATCTGGCGAAACCTATAGCCTCTCCTTCCTTCCCACTTGCCTTTAACTAGACCATAGGAATTTAAGTGAATATCCTAGTTCTCGGAAGAGAAAACATATTATTAAAGAATGCCTATTTTCAAAATGGCCAAATAAGATAAAGTACTGAAATTTGATGCATACTGTATAAGCTTTCTGGGTGTCACATCTGTACCATTTATGGAACGGGCTGTATTTATACCTGCAATAGCAGATAGTGAGCAAGCCTTTAGCACCCTGCCAAAAACCAAGTTCTTATTCTAATGGCAGTTTAAGTCTTGAGAAACTGGCAGCTGTTTGGGGCTTGGCTTTGAACTGACACTTTGATCTGGCTTCCTGGGATTGAAGAAAGAACACATCATGGAGGAACTTGGGCGGCATCTTAAATTCAGGCTTGTCTTAAAAGAACTTGTTCTTAAAATAAATTGGGTGTACCCTGAAGCTCACAAGAGCTATATACAAAAAGTTCATAATCATGTAATTTACCTTGATACTAAGTTCAGAGCACTGTACATCTAAAAAAAAAAAAAAAAGGCGACAAAATGCTACCGCTTTCTGATCTTGCTCCAGAAAGCAAGGGACTCTTGAAGTACCCAGCAGTGCTAGGCCTGCTGGTTTCAGGCTTGCTACTAAACTGTGCCTTTTCGGGTAAAAATCAGAGAGCATTTATAATTTTTTGTTCTGTTATAAAAATGGGATTTGTGTGATTTGTCTTGTCAGCCTAGTCTTTACGCTTTTCTGAGCCATAAGTGTGATACTTGTTCTTCACTCCTGCTCTTCAGTCTGCTGAAGTCTACAGACGACTTCAGTCTGCTACCAGCGTGAAACAACAAGATAGTGTAGCGTGGTGGTGTCTCCTCTTCTTTCCTCCTCCTTTTCCTATATATACACCTCTCCTTCAGACAGCAATTGGTTCTCATTGCTTGGTTCTGTGACCTGAAGCATATCTTGTCAGTTGGCTTTCCCAGTTTAGTGTTGTTAAGCTGGCAATATTTTATTTTTATTTCCTCAGTTTTTTGTGGCACATCAGTTGGTATTCTCAAAATATCTTTGTTGTTTAAAGATGATCCAGAATCTAGCAGGTGATGTTGAAAGACTTCATTGAAAGCTGAAGATAAAGTATATGATTATGCCTTCATATGACCTTATTAAAAACCTTGCTCTGAAGTTTGATTTTTAAAGAACAATTTCCATTGGCTTGAATATATCACTGCCATGATGGAGTTTCCAAAATATAGGACTAAAGAGGTTCTTTAGCTTCTGGAAGCTGTAGGTAATATTTTAGTGGATTACATGACATTTGCTATGGAATTAAAACAGTAGAATACATATTCTCTTTAGTACAAAACTAACAATCAAATTAGGTATGCCTAATCAAATTTTAAATGACTTCTTTCAGTATGAAGATGAAGAAGCTGCAGAGGAATTCAAAATTTCTAGCTTCGTAGACATGGTTCGAGATTGCAGTCGCATTGGTATTCCATACAGCTGCCAAGGTAGGTTAGCTTGTTTTATGCTTATGGTGTAAGTGTTTTGCAGCATGCAGGTCATGCAGTTCAGGGAACGAAGATTTCCTTGCCTTTGGTAAGAAATAAAGATTAATATGTCAATAGTTTCCTTTTAGCCTCTTTTTACTTAAGAGTTGGGTTTCTTTCTGAAAAATGTAAGCCCTTAGACTTCATCTGAAGAGTGAATGCTCACAGCGTGAGGCAAAGAAATAATTTGCATTCAGAGAAGTGTGTTCTGCTGCTACAGAAGTTCTCTGTTCAGATGGGAGCTCCAGATAAACACTTCTTTATCTAAGGAAAGAATAAACATTTCGTTATGCAAGTTTCCTTTTTTAGCACTGAAAAAACTGAACTGCATGACTTCCTGTTATGATCTGTAGCCAGTCTTGCAGCCTGAACAGTGTAATCTTACATTGTTCAGTAAAGTGTACTTTGTGGTATCCCCAACAGTGAATAATGCAAAAGCAATGCAGTGCATGTACTTCACTGTGCAGCATGCGCATGTGGGGTTTTTGGTCCACAGTACAGTAGGTGAGAGGCAAACAAAAAAAAAAGAAAATTGCTTTCTATTTTTGAACCATGTAAGTTCAAACCAAGCTAATTCAGTTTTGTGTGGTGTTTTTGTTTTTTTTTTTTTTTTTTTTTTTATTCCTAATTGTTCATTGCTTCTGTTGAGGAAAGGCTGATCTGCTCTGACTGCCTGAAAAATCATTAATGGGTCAGGGCACGGGGGAGGGTGGCCATTCTTTGTTAGGAAGTATCTAAAGAAGGTGTGTAGCTTAAGGATGATAATCACGCTTCACTTCAGATAGCTTACTGCTTCACTGATGAGTACCGGGCTGAATAGTTTTCTTCTTCCCCAACTTAAAATTCTGATTAATGTGGGGATGACAATGACAGTATTTGACTTAAGGCCAGGTATTTAAAGAAATCGGAGTAAGCAAAGCTCCTTGGTTTAGTATTTTGAATTTTAATAGGCACAGGTTTGCTAATGGTCTTAGAATGAAATTTGCAAGGAGAGATAATATCTTTTACTAGAGTGATAGTAAATCAAAGGGACAAAATTTGGGGTGTAAAGGTCTTCACAAAAAACATTTTTCAATTACAGATTTTAAGCTGAACAAAGACAGGATAATTGAGATCCTTTATTAGAATCTCAGAACAACTCTAAGATCTCACAGAAAGTTAAACTGCCAGTGTTTGTGAGAGAATGTTTCTGTGAAATATTTCTTTTGCAGGTCATCTACAGATATTTGATATGTTCATTGTTGAAAAGTGGCCAATAGTGCAGGCTTTTGCACTGGAAGGAATTGGGGGTGATGGCTTCTTTACAATGAAGTATGAAGTAAGTAGTTACATTTTTCACTTTTTTCCATTTCCATTCTGAAGTATAAATTGAATCATGGAATAATTTCAGTTGGAAAGTACCTTTTAAGTTCATCTAGTCCTGACTCACTGCTCAAAGGAGGGCCAACTTCTAAGTCGGATGAAATTTTTCAGGATCTTATGAAGCTGAGTTTTGAATGTGCAAGGATGGAGACAGTACAGTCTTGCTGAGAGACTGTTATGAGCTACACAGCACTCTGTTCAGGACAAACCACGATTATTTGGTGTGTCCCCCAGCCCACCTGTTGTGATTTAGGACTTTTTTCCTTCTCTTCTAGAGCCTCCTCTACCAGTAACAGAAAATACTTCCTTTAACTCTGCTAGATGGGTATAGATCTTCAAGAGCAGTGCAAGAGAAGTGACAAATGCCTTGAAATGAACTGAGAATCAGAAGTGAGTGTATTTCTTGGGTCATTAGTTTTGACACAAGAGATACATCTACTTTTCTCATCAACATATATTCTTGAGTCATCATAGCCTGCTGAATACGGCAGCAGTCAAGACTTCGGATGATGCTCCTAGTTGTAATGATGATTTGCTGTTCCACTCTGAGCAACTTGTGTAATTTGATTTGCCTATTTATTAAATATGCTCTAACAGCATCTTCAGAGGACAGCTTTGTATTTATGTACTTGTTTGAAGCTTCTTTTATTTAATTTTCTTGGACCGCTGCCACAAAAATGCAGATGTCCTATTTTTCTTGTCACTCCTCCATTTTTACAGCCAGAATGTTATTTGTCTGACTTCTGACAACTGGGAAAAACCCGAGGAATTAATAGTACCGTTGTTAAAGTCTCATCACATGTAGTACTGTACACGCTTGCTCAAAAATCTATTATGTGACTTCAAGTGTGCCTTTCTCTGTCTGCGCACTGTGCTCTTTCCACTGATACCTTTCTTCATGCTTTTTTTTCCTTCATTCTATCACTAGTACTGTAATCATCTTGTGTGTGAACCTGTCAAAATCGTTAAATACAAAGTGCAAATAGATGAGCATCCTTGTGGAGGTCTGCCTGAGTATCAACAGCCCTTCCTGATGTCTGAAATTAGTCAATGAAAATTTGACTGTGAATTCAGGAGTTGTTTGAGTCTTTAATTACCCTTGCCAATTCATTTCATGAATCCGTAGAGGCTTTGAGAAAATGTGTAGACACAGTGTGGCAATGACTTTGTAAAGAGGGAGCCTCTGCTGTTTCATTGTGGGAGTTGATACTGTCATTACGGCACTCTTGCAGACTTAAAAAGGAGCAATGCAAATTCTCAGTATCTGTTTTTAAGAGTAAGTGTGTTACTCTTAACTGGTGGTTCCGCCAGTTCCAGCTTGAGTTCTTGATTTCTTCCTCCTTAAAGTCATAAGGGGATTTCAAGTGGGAAGTGGCATTCTTAACTTTTTACGTAACTGTTTATGCATGGTTATCTGTTAGGCAGCTGCTGTATGTCACAGATGGGGAGAGAAAACCAATCTATGGGAGGAAGTACATTTGGGATCACTGTAAATGATCTATAAATGAGTACTTCTGCTGTTATTAAAAGAGGATGTTCTTGGTGCATTTTTAGCTCCTCAAACTGACTTTCCCTCTGCTGTGCATCCTATGCTGTTAGATTTGAAGATAATCTAATGATGATAACTTATTAATATTTTTTCAATGTTTTAAGGGCAGTTACTCTATTACTCTTACTACACAAGTCACAGTTGCTCAAGATGCTGTAAGCCAGAGAATTCACTGTTTTGACAGGTTCATGGAAGTGATGTCTGGGAAATCATTATTGCCGTATCTAATAATATGAGTAACTGGAATAACTGTAAAACAGTGGTTTAAGAAAATTCCAGTCAGTGTTGCATTTTTAATTAAGTGGATGGTGGGGAACCCTGTAAATGCAGAAATTATTCAAATACAAGTGTCCCTTAAGAATATATTTTTGAATAGTGTTCTCATATGCATCATCTTACTACTTGGAAGAAGGTATTGCTAATTGCTAAGTTAAACTAGCTCTGCCTAAATTTACCTTAGTTTGCCTAAATTTATGCTTACAGCAAGAATTGGCTAGCGCTTAGGATGAGTACCCTTGGAATCTGCTTCTTGTCTGTCTTGTCTCAGAAAACTGGTCTTTCCCTTTTGGTTGCACCAGCTGATACTATTCTTTGCTATTAACTCAATTTTGAAAAACTTAGTGAAATGATTTGTTTGAAAGATGCAAGCAAAACTTTGCATGTACTTTAAACCCTCACTTGAAGAGATGAGTCTCTGAAGCATCCAGAACACTTATACCTGGTCAATTCTTTCGTAACCAGTAGTGTAAAAATATTTCTGAATTCAGAGTTAAGGAGTGCTGTTGGACTGGGTGGCGTGCTGCAAGTCTGTTTCAATGCGGTCTAAACCTGAATCTGTGGCATTCTTTGTGGTGTTTTTCACAGAAGTGTGTTTAAAATATTTTTCAGTTAATGGATGTCAGTGTTGATTTGTGGAAGACATACAGCAAAATGGATCCTGTTTCCCTGGAGGACTTGCTCTTTGAGGTAATGTGGATGAAATATTCTAAATCAACTTCTAGTTTGTTAGTGTAGATCCAGAGCAAAATTGTTATTTTGTTTGTTTGATTTTAATAGTGTTTATGTACTTAATCTACTGGCTCTGCTTGCTATTGTTCTCAGGGTCTCTCTCCTTTCTTCAAATCTACCACAAAGCCTGCAAAACTTTAAAATAGCTTTTTTTGAAATCCTTGTCTTAATTTGCCTGAAATTCTCCTAAAAGTTTCTCTAAATGGTGTGACTGTTCTTCAGGTCATAGGACTATGTACAAAGTACAGAAAGTTGGTATGTTTGTGTGTGTTAATCCTCCTTTTGCAGCAAGGGGGGGAAAAATTCGCTTTAACATAGAGCCATTCTTTCAGGAAAAAACACTTCCACGATTGCTTTGTAACTACTTTAAGTGGATAACAGTGACACACAGTGGCTGCCCTGATGCTTTGTGAAATACAAATGTACAGTGTAAAGTGATTCCTCATTTTAATGTGATGGTCTGATCTCAGTGCTAGAGGAGGAAGCAATGTATGAGTATTAGTATATGTTATTTTGTTGTTAATTTTTTTTATCAGTTTCTAGCTTGCCAGCAAAGTAGGCTTTTAATGTGTAGCAAGTTCAGCAGTAAGTATCCTTTATTAATAAAATATTGGTAGTTCACACCAATTTGGTTGTTTAATCAACTGCTGTAATGAAAATTAAAATGTCATACAGTTTACAAGGCTGTCAGTCTAAATAGTCCCTCTATGATACTTCACTTTACCCTCGCTGTGGAAGTGAGATAAATGTTTGGGACTGTTTTCTTGTAGCTGGTAAGTCTACCCTGAAACACTTATTTATCCTATTTTGAAGTTTTGAGCCTGAAAGTTGTGGTTAAACTGACTTCAAATTTTCGGGGGTGTGTGTGTGGGGGGGCGGAATTAATTAATGGGGTTTTGAAACTCTGGTTTCATAGAAATTGGTGATTTTAAAAATGATCAATTTGCTCTGTGAGGATGAAGCTAGGTGCACTTAAAGAGCATTTGAAATTGGTATATGTTCATACTTTTTTTTGTTAACACAGCTTTGATTTCAGGAAGTTCTGATTTTAACTCTACTTGGAATTTAAAAGAATATTCTGTACGGTATTGTTATGTTCCAAATAAGCTGACAAAAGCACTTTTTAGTTCTTAGCTTCTGTGAAAAGCTTATTTGAGACTGGAGTATTCCCCAATGATAGTTTCTCCCCTTAAGTGTAAACCTTCATTTTAAACCTGTTTTATAAGCTTTATTAGTATTTTGGGAGGCTTGTGAGATTTCATCAACATTAACTCTCTAAATTTCATTCATTACTGCATTTATGAAGTGGCTGAATTCAAATACTGTATAATACTCATACCACTGCTAAAGTCATAGTCCTAGTTTTGCCTGTTATGTCTGAAAAACTACACTTTCTAAAATCAGGATGTCTCTCTTATCTTCCAAGTTAATATGTGACAAGTAACTGAAAGCAATCTTGAGAGTATTTTAAAATTGCCTAGTTCTGTAAGGTTCCTGCTTTATCAACATGACACAGTCTTTTCTTTTTATTGATTCTCTGATTTTTTTTAATTAATTTGAATGCAACCTGTAGTCATCTTCATTTTTTATTCTGCTGTAGTGAGGTGTTACTGATATTTCCTTTGCCACTTCATTTTTTTTACAAATGCAGGTAAAGAAATTACTGTCTGCCACTTGTATATCATGAACTTCCCGAATTCCCCACCCTGTTCCTCATTTTCTGACTATAAGCTTCCTTAATGTCAGATAGAAATTACTGCAGAACCATATGCAGATTTAAAAATCGAAAACTGAATCTTCCAAGTGTTCATTTTGTAAGTCTTATGGGAATCATGAGGTCTGAGTTATGAGTGATCTCAAAACAGTCTACTTCCTTAGGTTAAAAGCAGATAGTGCAGGGCTCTGGTCCTTTTCCCTCTCCTGCCTCTTCTCTTGCCAAAAAAAACCCCAAAACCCCACAGCCCCAAACAAACAAACAAACAACCCCGCACCAAAAAAAGACCCCCTAAAACCCAGCAGGAAGTCCTTATCTTTTAAAAGATGTTTATTTTCTTGTCCTTATTGTTTCATTGGGCAGGCTGCAATAGTATACTGCACAGTGAAGTGTAATCTATGTTGTTCTTAAGTAATCGGGGTTCATTCAGTACAATCTGTAACTTCCTTTCTCTGGTATAACACTTGCCTTACTAAGTAATGTTGAATGTTTTTCTTCCAGGATTTAATGATTTTTGAACACCAGTGGACCAACTTTTTTGCGAATTTTGATACTGAAATTCCCTTCATTTTGGAACTATCAGAATCTCAGGCGGGGGAGGTATGCCTGCTTCAGTAATCCTTTGAAATGCTACTATCATCCATGCAGAAGTAATAAATATTCAGCATTGTTGGTTTTCTTTTTTATTTTTTCCTTTTTTTCCCTCCTTACCCTATCTCACCTTTCATGTTTGAGGAGTAGAAACCTATTGTTTTTTTTAAGTTCACCACCCACCTTACCTATCCATGGTATGATGGCTTAGGACTGCCTGGTGTGAGTCAGTTGAATGTTTGTTCACTGATAATTGGACTTAGTTGATTTACGTCTGCACAACAGATCCCTATTTGTAGGTAGATTGACTTTCATTTTGGTGGAAACTCCAGTATGTGCACCTCCTAACAAGCTGAGGTTGCACATGTCAAATATCAAACATAACTGATGGCAACATACAGCATGGGTGAAAATAGCACAGTGCTTTTTCTTAGTGGCTGTTGCTTTTTAAGCATATACAAGACTTAATGGTGTTTGGGTTTGTTTATGGAGTTTGGAATTAGTTTTTGAGGGTTCAGGAGTTCTCTCTGAGAAGGATAATTCGGGTTTGCTCTTAATGGTAGTGAGGGTATATCACACTTTCTGTTCATTTACTTGTTAATCAGATTTTTTTTTTTCTTCTTCACAGCCTTTCAGAAGTTATTTCAGTCATGGAATGATCTCAAGCCATATAACAGATAACAGGTATTACTCGTTATTCCCTGTGAAATTGTGGTGTCACTACCTCGATATGTTATTTCCCTGTCTCTGATGCCACAATGCTTATAATTCCTTTTGGGAATCTCAGCATATCACATCTCATCTTTGCATGTTTTTTTTTTTAAATATGCAAAGGTACTTCTGGGTGAGATAAACTGAATTTTCACGGGGTTTGATGCTGTCGTTATTACATATACAATGACAATATGTTTGAAACCATCCACCTTGTGCATTTTAATACAATCAATTTTTTCATGGTCAGATACCTACACAAACTCATGAACTTATTACACAGGACAGCTATGTTTGAAAATGTTGCTCCTATTTATATGATACTCAAAAGCAATTAAAATATGAAGGTTGAAGAAGTCAGTATAGTTTTGTGAGTTACAACATGCACAAGACCAATGCATAAAGCAGGGCAGTTAAAAACCAAAATCTTAGCCAATATAAACTGGACAATACAGGTCAGCTTTATTTTATTTCAGCATAGAATTTTAACTGAGAGAGGAAGGTTGTTTGTCATATGTTGCAAAACCAAGCCGCCTGCTGTTTTGAGCTAAATAAAGGTTGCTTAGCTACTTGAATGTCTCTGGAGATTCTTCTTTATTTGGGGTTAAACAGTGGAGTTCAATGTCCTTTATTGTTTTCAGCATCCTATGTTGTTTGCATTTAAATAATGAAAAGAAAAACCTTGACCTCTCCAGTTGAGTCTTGGGCGCAAAGCCAGAACTAAATCCAAAATAGTTTTGTTTAATTCCAATATAGTCATTTCAGTGTTTTTCAAGAAAGTAAATTTTAAACTAGTCAGCTTTTCAAGGCAATTAACTTTAAAAAAAGAGGGAAAAAACCCTTCTAATAGCATTTGGAGAACGGCCTTGAGATACGTTCTTGTATATGAAAGAAACTATAGTCTTGTTAATTCAAGTAGGTTTTTTTCTTTGGAACTTCGTCTTTTCAGTGGGAAGCTTTCTGCAGCTGTAGTAAATTTTTTTTTGTCCTACTCTTTTAGTGCGAAATTCAGTAGTTGGTCCATCAGACTTGAAAGCTTTGATTTCATTTGTTGTTTGTAAGTTTTCTTCAAGTATTTGGGTGGTGATACCCTCTTTTCTCCTTAGCCCTAGCCGGCAGCCCTTTGTTCTGTTTGGTAGCCACTCAACTAAGGAAAATTTGAACTCTGGTAACTTTAATTTTCCATCAGAAGGACATCTTGTTCGAAACACTGGTGTTGGTGGAAGCACTGCTAAGCATATGGTAAGGCTTTTAAGTAGTTATCTGATATTTTGAAGCAGTGAATATTGTCTCTTTCTTCATGTATTTTTTTGTGCCCTTAAAATGCTTACCTTCCACGAGTTAAGTACCCAATTCTTCTTAATGTATAAAACATGTTATCTTAGCAGTCACTTTAAGGAACAAATTTCCTTTTTCTTTCTCTTTCCAAGTCAAACTACACTGGATGTTTAATCAGGGACTGCTGAAACATGTTACCTTAGCAATCAGTCACTTTAAGGAACATATTTCCTTTTTCTTTCTCTTTCCAAGTCAAACTACACTGGATGTTTAATCAGGGACTGCTGAATGAGTTAAAATATTTTTTTCCCCTGTAAAAAGACAACTTTTAAAACACTTGCGGTGCTGTGTGGGGTGGGGGAGAGGGAAATGCTGTTTGTGAGGACGTTTGTCTTAGCCATAAAGTGAAAAGATTCCTGATGGTAGCATATGATGTACTTAACTCTGACACACAGATTTTATTTTTATCAGAATTGTTTATACATTTCTTAAAAAGAAACGGAAAGACACTTTTTTTGATAATGACTTTGTGAGTAGACGCAGGATACTTACGTGTATCCAAATTTCAGTGTATGCTTCAGCAACTGAACAGTTCATGAAACTCTGAAAATCTTTCTGGTGTTCAAAGAATGTTAAGATGAAGTTGTAAGATTAACTTGTTTCCGTTTTCAAGTAAAAGCTTAGTTTTAAAACATATGATGAGGTCGATGGCTTGTTGCACTGCCGCGCAGGGGACGTAACTGGGGAAGCGACCCCAGGGAATTCAGATCCTCTGGCTGGCTGGGCTGGGTGCATCCAGAAGGTAACTCGCAGCGAAGGAGGAGAGGTAGCGTGCAGATTGCGTTGTGTAGTTCTCCCTGCTAGCCGATTTCCATGGGCTCTGGGAGTGTCCGTCAGTTGTGCGAGTCCAAAGTCTGTGCTGCTGAGGAGATGGATGTGGTTGAGTACAGGTCATCGTGGAGTGAACGTATGATTGAGGGAATGAGTTTATGATCTTGTCATGAGAACATTTCATGCATAGTTAGGGATGGATGGACGTGGGTATTCTGGACGCATCGTATGTGTCAAAAGCCTGAGAAAGGATTGTTTTAGCATCCCGGTGAAATCTCATCCTCCCTTTGCTGCTCTGTCTAACCCTATTTCTGTAAAAACACTTCCAGTTTTGTTTTTTTTCCCCTTGTTAACATTCCCGTTAAGACCATCTGATATCTTTCAAAATGCAAGTACAATTTTATTCTGATGTACTTGCTCCATCTGTTGTCCTCAGATTCTGACATTGTTCTTAAAAAGGTGATTTATTTACAGGTACAGGTGATACTGTTTTAATAGGTTGTCATGAAAATAGTAAATAAGACCAAGTGCAAGCATAGTTATGGGAACCTGACACACTTTCCTCTTCATGAAAAGAGCAGTTGACATAGGAAACACATGTGTAACGCTTACGGAAGTCAGAGCTCCTCTCCTTTCCAAAGTCTTTCAACCATTCAGGTCAAGTCAAAAGTGAAATATACCTTTGAAAACGTAAGTTGCTTTTTTAAAATCCAGTTAAGTCTGTGTTGTACACTTCCTGTAGTATGTCAGTCATTAGAAGACTAAAGGGGAACTTAGCTTATTGTTCATTATTGCACCAATTTTTTTTACTAAGGTCTTTCTGTATCTCGTTAATACTGACAACTAGGTAGTGCAGTGTGTATCTCCAAAGGGACCTCTGGCTTGTTCAAGGACCTATTTTTTTGGAACCACTCACATTCCTTTCCTGGGTAAGTATATTAAAAATACCAAGCTGTAATTTAAGGCAGTTATTCTCTTTGAATAAATAATAATAAACAATTTCTAGCGATGAAAAGATGGCTTTGATTCCTTTATAAGCATTAGGCCATGGAGTGGTAGATACCGTGTAGTTCTGTAGCCAGTGCATGAAATCATAACAGAACGTTCTTCCGTTGCACATCCTGCCTTCATATGTGAAAATCTGTCGGACATTTGCAAAGAATGGCTCAAAGGTTGAGCAGTGTATTTGTGTTTGCATCAGAATGCAGTGTGAAGGTAGAGAGCACCTGAGTGTGCAGGCCTTTTGCAGGTACTAGGTAAACATTTAAGTCCATGTTCCATACAAGTTGGTAGAAAAAAAATACAGCAATTCAAAGTGGTAGTTGTCAAATAAGCCTGGGTTTTTTTGTTTTGTTTTTTTTGTGTGTGGGTTTTTTTGTTTGTTTGTTTTTGGGGGAATTTGGTTTTTTGTTTGTTTGTTTACAAAATAATTCAAGATTTTTAAAAGGATAGAGAAAATTATTTGACTTTTATCCTTTATCCTCTGGTTTGGGTCCAATATAGTGTGTTATAATAGCTGTCTTCCCTAATAAAAACAAGCCAAGTGAAATTTTTAAAAACAATTTTCTTACCCATTTTAAATGGCTGCATGAGTCTATGGGTAAAGTCAGTCTCCTTAGGGTTGCTATATATCTTGAAACCATATCTAGCTCAGAAAGTATCTGAAGAGAAGATGCTTGGAGGCTTGCAAAATGGAAGGAATTATAGCATATGTTTGGTCTAGTTGTGCTTTTTCCTGGGCATCCAGGAATGGCCACTTTGGGAGATAGGATACAGTGTGAGAGGGATCTTTGTTCTGACCCAATGTTTTTAGGGGATGCAGGTCTTAGTCTTGGCCATAGTATGTACTGGCTGTACTGATACAGGTTAACCTGTGCTTTGCTTTTTTTTAAATATGCAAACAAACTGCAGTTATATGAAATACTGGAAAAATGTCATGTAAGATATGCAGCAGAAATGTATGCCCAAGAAGTTCTGTGTAAATGCTTCTGAAGGTGCTTAAAACAAACATTTTTGGTTTTAATACAGGAAATGACAATGAGATGCACAAGCAAGCTGAACAAGTGTAAGCTGCCAACTTCTTATTATTCCTTAGCTCTTCACTCTTTCTACCTTGTGGCAGTAGGTCAAAACCGCTTTTAGTCAGCAGTGGCTGTTGGCATTTGCAGAGCTACATTTTTATTTAGAATAACGTCAACGTGAGAGGGTTTCAAAGGCAAATTGCTCATTGAGGGTTTCAATGAGCAAACTAGGAATTGTTAGTGTGAACATCCTTTCTGCTGTACAGCAAAGTATGAAAGGAAATATTAGTATATTTTGCTTAAATTTTAATTTTTTTAATCTTAACACGTATTTGAATCACTTTAAAATGTAATTCATGTACACTGAGGGGGGAAGTATCTATAACTGAATGGGAGCATGTTCCACAGATAGAAGTAAAAGTATTTTTTAGACTAGTTTCATTAAACTAAACAATGTGTAAGATTTATAATGGTTAGTGAAAATGCCAACAGGGAACACTCAAACTTGCAAGGAGATTTCACGATGTTAAAGGATAGATAAAAGTTAACTTCTGAATTTTTTTGTTAGTAAGCTACAAAGCTTCCGCACATTTTGACCTTCACAAAATAAGACTTTGTTTATCCATGTTGATGTCCACTTCTCTGCATGTTGTAGATACCTGTCAAGCTTTAAGAACATGATAGATAATCTGCTTTGGTACTGCTTTCAACCTTGATAAACTAAACCTTTTCTCAGAGATTTTGTCCTCCTTGCTAGTTAGGATAATTTTAGGAGCCTTTCTTGCTTCTGCAGCAGAGCAGTTTGCAAGCCTGCCTGCCTGACATGTTAGCAAGATATTAAAGGTGTGTCAGAGGGAGCCGGTAGTGGTGACCTTTCATGCTAAGTACTGTTGACTTTTGGTAATTGTGATATGGTTCTCAAAGACGTAAAAGTGAAGTTACTAGACTGAGCAGCAGATTTTTCATTTTTTATGGTAAAGTTAACTTCAACAAGTAATTTTGCTTGCATATATGTTCTGCTCAAACATACAGAATATTTCTTGTCCTACTTCTAAAGGACTTTGTATTAAATACAGTTCTAACCGAGATGGCTAGAGAAGTGCTAAGCAAAGCAGGGGTCAGTTGATAGAGGCAGTATTTTTTATGAGAATATCTTTTTTTTTGGAAGTGTCCCTGTATTGGATCAAATAATCTAGTTTCAACAACAGCAGCAAAATTCGCTTTTCTGGCAAACCTGACCTCATGATTTTGGAATTAGTTTGCAGTTGAATCTTGTAACTGGTTCTTATATTTGTCAATGTTTTTCAGTGAGATAAAAAGTGGAAAAATATTTCATAAGCACTATTCAATCCAAATTTGGCTCTATTTAGGAAGCGGAACTGCAACCTAGAGTGGAGATTGACTGGAGTGCATAAACTGACTGTGTAACTTTAAGTATCCCTGGGGTAAACGTTGTAATTTTTTTTTTTTTTAAGAAAATACCATTTTCTGCTTTACATTGTTAGTGTTGAAATTTTAAAATGCGAAGAAGAGTAGGGTAATTAATGTAAAGCACAGCCCACTGTGAGGTGTTTTCTTGCAAATATATATGTGAATTTGAGTGAAAATAGGAATGCTTACAGAGTTAGGAAGAAATTACGCATTTCCTGTAATGAGTGTGCACTGAAAACACAAGTTAAATGCATGTGTTAGTACATGAAATTACATAGAAGAAACCTCAAGAAGTAAGAAGGTTTGATTTTTAAAATCTCTTACTGCTATTGGGGATGAAGTTCAAAGACGAGCATTGGTGCATTTTGAGTTCCTCCATGTTTGGTAGCTTCAGATGCTTTTTTCCATCCTTCAGGAACGCTTTGCACATGGCTTAAATGCTGTATCCTTCTCTTTCCTCCCCCCTCTTCCCTCCCTCAACATCTAGCAGTTGCAGAGGAGTAATGAGAGGAGTTAAAGTTTGGGGAAGTAGGAGTGTTTTGTTGATCTACTTATCTTTTTGTTCCAATTTAGCTGGAAGACAGAGGCTGATGTTTCTTAGTTGGGCACAGGTGGGTTTTTTCAGTAGTTCTGGAGCTATAAATATGTCAGTAGCTGTAAGTTGCTTCTGGCTTTAATAAACCTTTGTTTATTTCTGTACAACATTTTCAATTCCCTTTTAAGAAGGGAATCAAACTAAGCCGTGATGTAGATGTGCTCAAAAAAGGTTGCGGTGGCTGGTTTGTTTTGGTATCTTTTTTGCTTGACATGCTCCAGAACAAGTCAGTCTCTGAAGTCAGTTCACTCTGTTTTCCAGTTTTGCTTTTGCAGAACATGAGGCTACCATTCTATTCTTGTTGGAATATTTAGGATGTGATCCTCAACACAATTGCAGCAAAAGTCAACAATAAAACTTTTTTTTTCTTGACTGATAAGAGCAGGGATACATTTGTGCCAAGAGGTTTTTTCCCAAGACATTCTGTAATTTGAGCAATTTACTTGCTCTAATTTATTTTTTTAAACTGAAAGGTTAAGTATAAAGCTATTTCTGTGCTTATTTGAACACAGACCCCTTCCATATAAGGGAGTTGTGTTATGAGAGGAGAAACTGCTCCTTTAAACAGAGGAGGAAGAAAACTCTATCTGTCTAGTAAATGTTGTGTTTGTATTTCTCTTCAGTACGCTGTTGTCGCAAATATATACTGCTGTTGTAGAGGCTGTGCTTGCTGGCATTGAGTGCTATGCTAAAACTTCCACTGAATCCAAGGTAAATGAAGCACTGATTCTGTACACTGTAATTGTTGATTTGGATTGCTTGCAATATAAGATTACATGCAAACCAAAATTAAAAAAAATAAATAAATGTTTCAGTCAACTGCATAACATTAATGAAGTTAATACCGTGGCCTCCAACCAGTCTCTCTGAATTCTGTTTAAAAAAGAGAAATTTCAGAGTACATCTATTCTTATCCATCTGCAATTGTTTTTCCATCTTTCATGAATTTTCCTAACCTTATAGTAAGGAAAATCAGATATGTGAAAGAACAAATTTTAGCCTGGTGCATCAGTGTGTTATTGTTTAGTGTATAGTCTCTTGTTTATCTTACGGGTGCTCCTGTAGTTGTTGGGATTTGGAAGTATGGGAAAAGATATTTTATTCTCAATTTCCTTTTTTCAGGCAAAGGAGGTAGCAGAGCAGATGCTCGTGTCTGTGTTAGAGACCCTTCATTTAACACAACTTAAAACGGCATTACGGTATGTATTTTCAAATCTTATTGATTGATGTATTGTGTCAATGTATTAGCTTCTTTTGGGGAAAAAATATGTCAAATGTTAATTTTAAACTGAACTTGCATGACTGCCAAATTCCAAGACTTCATGGTGCATTCAGACTTTTAAAATCATTATAATTATTCCATTTTTGTTTTCCCGCTTTTTTAGTCACTTCAGCAGTTATTTTGCTTTAAATCTATTATTGCTTATTTTTCACATGTAGAAGAAGTATAAAACACATTTTTCACCGGTACAATTTCTGTTCTACAGCTCCAAAATCGCTTTTCAAATTCAGGCTGTGAATAATCATGGAAGGTTTGTATCACTGTCTTACTCTTCATGTTATTAATTAGTGTTTTCAATACAGTAATACATCTATTTTTCTTGGAACTTTTGAGGAAACATTGCGTTTGATTATTTCATACAAAATGTACTGAATGCTTTTGTGTATGAGACAGTTTAATGATTTTATATCTGTAATTCTGTGGAATCTTAAAAACATTAAAAAAAAAAATCTAAAACAACTGGGCAGACCAATTTTATTAACTGTTAATGAATAGAAGCAGCATGAGCCCATTAAGAGTTTCCGTTTAAAACCGTGCTTTTAACTTGGTTGATATCATAAGCTTGTGCTTTTTTAATCCCCACGCTGTCTAATTGACTGAAATGGCCTACACAAATAAGAGTTTATTTTAAAATTAAATAGCTTTTTTGGCTGCTATGAAGTCACTTAAAATGATCTAAGCTTTAAATATTTAATTATCATTATTGTTCCAGAATTACTCCATTAGATAATGAGGATAGCCTGAGTTTGATTAAAACGGTAAGTAAGCTGTTCAGTATTCTGATTATACATTTTATTAGAAAATAGAGCTTGAGTGGCTTTTTTTTTAATGGGGCATGCTGAGATTTTTATCTATGTGAATACAAATGTAAGGGGAGAGATGAGATAGATTTCAGATGCTGAAACCGAGGTATGATTGAGTTTTAACATGAAGCCAGACAGTGGAATTTGGAATAAAACATTAACATAGAGTTATGATCTCAGACTTTCCACCACAGTATACAAGCGATGTTTTAGGAGGTTTAAAAGATACAGATTTTGCTGCTTCAATTGAAATGTTTCAAGTTCTGCTTTCCCTTCCTTTCTGTCCAACTGTTTTATTGCTGTAGGCGTCCATGATGGTATTTGACATTCCAGACTTGCTCACAGGAAGAGGATGCTTGGGATCTGTTGTCTTTTCAGAGTCCTTTCTAACATCACAGATACAAGTAAAAGAAAAAGGTAACTATTTTAAATTCTAACACCAGTGTTGTCATTCTGTTAGCTTTGGTGTGATGGAAGAGCAAAAGGGCTTCCGATGGATGTTATTACTATTACCATTATGGTTTTAAGCCTTTGCGTTAATTAAAAGTCCTAAATGTTTTAGCTTGCTAGTAATGAATATCTTAAGTGTCAAGTTTCTCTAGTATCACTGAAAGGACTTTGGGGTTTATGGCTGCCTTGTGATACAGCAGGGCTGAGGTGTAAAAAATTCAAGTGTAATAGTACCCTTCCTAAATTTTCTTCAGTCTTTCTTTCTGTCGTATGAGGAAATTCGAACAGCTCTCTTCCATCAGTTTTGTAACACTCATTTTGTATGATAAGTTTTAATTTCAGTTGCTCGTTGTTTGGAAGAGATGAAACAAAGATAAAAAAGGATATGATTTTTAGAAAGCTTGTTTTTGGAACAGTCTTGCATTTAAAATACAGGATACTGAGTAACTTCCATAACTTTAGACAAGTGCATATTTTCCAGATTGTTTACATGTGACAAAGGTAGGTAGTTACTGAGGTTGTCTGAACAATATTTATGAACTCTTGTATACAGACAGGCTGTGGGTTTTTAACCATGGGAGTTGGAACACTTTTGGTGGGGACGAGAGCGAAGGAAGAAGCTATATACTAAGACAAGAATAAAAGCAGGATTTCTTTGGTATTGTACAGCAGCTCTGTGTATATTACAGCACAAGAAGACTGGGAGCTAGTCTGCCGTGAAAACTTTGCTTAAACACTAATAAACCCTTAAAATAATGGGGAAATTTTCATATTTCCTAAAGAAATTTCAAGTTGTAAAAGTAACTTATTGAACAGTCTGAAGTATATGGATGGTATTATACTACTTTGCTTTCCATTTACTTCCCTGCAGATGGCAGCATTAATTCAGAAACCAGCCACATAATACTGACTGCAGCTATCCCAAGATACGCTTCTTGGCTGGTTAGTACACAAAAACTTATTTGAGTTTTTTCTATACATACAGATTCACAAATGAAAACTTGTTATATAAGTATGGATGTGTGAGGAAAGAGTATGGAACTTGGGCATTGAAACAGAATATTAATATAAGAATACTATTCTGATTTTTTTAATTTGGTCATGAAGTGAAAAACTAGTAAGTGGAAACAGGCTGATGGTTCCATTCATAACACAAGTTTTAAATTATTTCATTTTCACCACTTCAGTTTTTTAGCTGTGTAAAGGCCTGGGTGTTTTTCAAGTACACAGTGTGACTTTTAAAAATTCTGTTTATTGTGGGGCACTTTAGATCACTTAAATGCCTGCCCCAACAGAGAGGTCTGGAAGCAGACCTTTCTTTAATGTTATGAAGTTGGGCAACATTATGCCCTTTGGCAATCCATACTTCTTAAACACTTTAACAGTAATAAAAAATAAGACTGAATGGGATACACTACTTTGTGTCTATACAATACTATTTTAGTCTATAAAACAATTTAATGGGGAGTATCCCCTTGAATGTGTTTCAAGAGACTATTTCAGTCCCATGGTAACACAGTGTTGAAGAGCACACAGCTGTCTTTGAAGCGCTCTGGTCTCTGGACTATATCTATGGTGGCTAAGGTTCTTGTTTGCCTTGAATCTTCTTTAATGGTTTTTATTTAATGTTAGACTTGCTTTATCTATTAACAATACAAATGGAAACTGTTTCTGGCTACAGGTTGAAGATAGTGATGTGAAACTGTCTGAAAAGGCACAGCATACCTTGAAGGTAAAATTAGACATTTTTGTTAAACTATAGGAGTTACACTTTCAAGAACCAGTATTCAAAAAATCTCAGCTGCTAGCAAAACTGGCTTTTATTGTGTTTGTTAGTCCTCTTCTACGAAAGACTTGCCTGTTCTACCCTGTCTCTTTCAAACTTTGACCTACAAAAAAAATACATTTTGTGTAAAAGTTTGAGGTTTTCTTTATTTTAAAGAACGACAAAACCCAAGAGCAAAAAGAGTTCTAATAAAGCTACGATTTCATGGAAGTCTCACTAAGTATTACCCAGGGAGCTCATGTGTTTCAAAAAACCCCCAAAACTCAATGCCACTCTACATGCAACTTTCTTTTAACTTAATTAGCATGCTAAATGTCTAAAAGAAAACACTTTAAGCACTATGAAAAAGAAAAGAATTTGGGATCTGGGAACATCTTAAACCACATGAGTTTCACATTTGTGGTTTAATTTGTGGTTACCAGAAATCTTCATTACAAATAGATTTATTTTCCTGTAATATACTTTTAGTTCAGTAGATTGACAATCTAAAAACAAAAAGCTATGCCTTGTGGTTGTGACAATAACTTGTAACTTAATAGCTGCTGGCAAAACCAAAAGCGGGGGGGAAGTGCTTTTAAAAATTATACTCTTGACATGCTGTCTTTCACTAGTTCTTCTGTATCAATGCAGTTTAAAACTCTTTTAAAAGTTCTGACAGATGCTGTTTAAAAAAAAAAAAAATCTTTTTTTTCCTCAAGCAAAAGCATGAAAAAATATTCTTGCCTGGATCACAGTCCTTGATGCAGTCTGTGATATTACTGTTTGTTTTTCCTGTTTAGGAAGACAAATCTTTTCTGGGCACTTTACTCACCGGAGGTGATGGAGCGTATATTTATTCTAGCAATCCGCAGGCCATGCCTGCAGAAGGTGAGATGTGTTTTTTCAATTACTTATAGAGTTGATCCACTTTTTTTTTTTTTTTTTAAAACATGAGAGAGATGCCCAGTTTCTGGGATCTACACATCTGGTGAGCATACCTATGCCGTCGTCTTAAACTTTCTTTCCATTTTCCTTTGCAACTTTCTCTTGTTAAACTTCATGTTTTACTTTTTTGTCCCCAACCTCTGCTTGAAACTTCTAGTCCTAAAGAGGGATTCCTGTCAGAGCCATAGGCTTGCTTTTGAGGCACACAGGACTCGTCTCACATGATTGAGAATGAGTCTTTGCAGACCTGGGAGATGGCTTTCTCCCATAGTTAAAGTTCGAAAGCACGCACAAATTGGTTTCTTCTATCCTTAATGGATGGTGTGCCATGTTTTCTGCTTTTTCTGTACCTATATGAACATTAGGTTGGAAAGATTGGCCATTACAGTAGTGACAGCATGCGATGGGCTCTCAGCTCAAGAAGTGAAGGCAAATACATACCTTTTGGGCAACGTGATACGCTGTCTGTGGAATGATTTGCTTCTAAATTTATTTACAGCCTTGTGTTCTTTGCTCCTACCGAAGCCGCCTCCTGGAGCTGACATGCTGTTCCAGTTTTTTTCCGTTGTCATTTTCACTCAGGAACTTCAGTGTTTATTAGCACAGATGCTCACTGTATTACAGAAAGATGCTCGATCTTGGTCCTTTTCAGATTCAGTCAAGTTACTGATTTCTGACATGAGATTACTAGCCACAGTCTTGGATCATTCCTCTTCTTTTGGTGCATTTTCCTTCAAGAACTTAAGTAATATGAATATCCTAATAATATGACTAAAGACAATTTGGGAGGACTGTTGGGAGGGGTTTCCCTCACTCCCTAGTCTTGCATTAATGTGCCTTGCTTTGCCTTGAGAAAACTCACAGAAGAATAAATAGAAGTTGTTGAATCAAAACATATTCTTAAGGCACAATATTTTTATGTTCCACTGTCCAGAGAAGGTATTGTTGTCACAGTATTGCTGTACAACAGAAGATAACTAATATCTAACAGCTAAGTACTTAGTATAAGCTGATGATCTTTAGGGGAAATCTTTAGCTTTATCGTTTTTGTAGTTATGTGAAGAGTGTATTGAGGATAAATAATGATGTACAAGACAAATAAATAGTGACTTTCACATAGCGGAATTTGCTTTTGCTCTAACTGAACAGATTTTAAAGAAGGTTAATGCAGAATAACGAATTTAGCTATTTTGCAATATAGTGCTATGGGCACAGATTCACTCAGTAAATAACTGAGGAAAAGAACGGTGATTGGTTGGTTTTTTTTGGCTTTGTGAAAACTGGCTGTGTATGCCCCAATGGAGCAATTTACTTTTTCCCTTTTTTGGGGAGATTTGTGAAGTTAAATATTTTGATAACTCTTGGGATGGAGAGTTTTAAGTAGGTGGTATAAGGACTATTATGTAACACTTCAACGAGCGAGATATCTTCTTAGGTGTCAAGTGAAAATTTGATCTCGTTCCCGTTCACGTACGCTGCAAGGCAGTTTGCTGTGCTCTAATTTGGGCTCTACTGAGGTTGCAGCTATGTAGTCTGGCAAGATTAGGTGAAAAAAGGTGCTGTCACACAGGTGCTCATCTTCCCTCTCTGTTGCTTGTGTCTTACTGTAATAAGGTATATATTCGTGACTAAAATGCATCAAAAAATTTTAGGCTTTTCCTTAGTAAGCTAATACAGCTGCTGTGTTATGGATTTTTGTAGGATGAACTTAACTGAGTAAGTCAGTCTTGCCAATTGAACTATTTTGTGATTGTTTCAAGGCCAGGTTGGACGGGGCTTTGAGGAACCTGGTCTAGTGGAAGGTGTCCCTGCCCATGAAAGGGGGGTTGGAACTAGATGATCTTTAAGGTCCCTTCCAACCCAAACCATTCTGTGATTCTACGATTAATCACTTGTGGAAGTTATACAAGTAGTATATCAAGTTGTTCTTGATATAATTCACTGACTTCCATGGTAAAGGAAGCTGTTTTAGTTTGGATTAATTAATACTATTTTTGGCTTGCTTTTCTGTTACAAAATAATTAACATCTCTGATTTCCTTTCTTTCCCCGTTGACAATTCTCTGTGAAGTGTTATATTCTGTGAGATTTGACAGAAATGTACTTCAAGTGTTGTATTTTGCATTTTTCTTCCTTGACCACTCAGTAGAAGGCACATACCTGCACTGTGGCTTGGATTTTGTGAGCACTGGAAGCATCAGCAATGAACATCTTGTCTATGTAAACTATTAAACTTCCACATCTGTGTAATTATGCATGGCTTTGTCTCTATGCTACTTGCTCTGAATTTGGACCTTGAATTTGTGATTGTAGTGTTTCCTAATTTAATAGTAGCCATCTCTCCAGCGCAATTTTTATGTTAACCAGAAGCTTCAGTCTAGAACAGTTATGTTCATAGTTAGCAGAGCCTATATGTTTTTTAGGTAACTGTTGAAATCACGTACCTAGGTATGGTGATTTGGTTTGATTCATATCAAGCTCTTTTTTAATGAAACAAAGCCTTAATACTGAACAGTTTTGAAGATCTTAATCTAAGTTGCCATTTCTAGAGGAAAATGTCATAGTTCTTTATTCTTTCTTCCGAGCATTGTTGGATAGATTGAGCTAGATGTGTAGTCATGTTTAGCCTGTATGTGTTAGTTTGCTGCTTGGCTTTGCTTTTTCTTGAAGCGTAACTCTGAGTAATGCCTTTTTTTTTTTTCTTTTTGTCCTTTTTTTTCCTTTAAAGAAAATATTTAACCTTTCCCTTTTGCTGACTCACATGCTTCCCTGTATGGGATGTGATCCTGCTTTTAATGCATCGCCCAGCACTGGTAGCAGAGGTCCAGCTGGCAGCCCCTTGCTTAGTCATTTGTTCATGGCTTTCTTACGACTGTCGGAAGCGAGCTTTTTGCTGATGTCAGTTTCTAGCACTTTGGTGGAATCTTGGTTTTATCCGTTACACTATCTAGCCTTGCTGTTTCTCATTTTCCAGCTGCTTTCCCTCGTCATGCAGGTTTGTTAAGAACCAAAATGTCTAAGATGACAAGAAAAACAGAGATAGAATGAATGCCATGTTTCTCTCAGCTGTCACTGATTGTTAGCTTCCAGGGAAATTGCTAGCCCAGTAACAGTTGTCTCTATAGGCAAAAGAAAATGCAAGTCTGCAGGTCAAGGGCTTTTCTGTTTTAAACTTTGTCTTGGTGAGGAAGTGAAAGGAAAACAGTCATCTTAGATTTTTTTTTTTACTGTCTGCATGGTATGTGTTAGTATGTTGACATTTTACTGAAAATCTGACCGACTTTAATACTGTTACTGTGTTTAAATTTTCAGTTGTTTTGGATGTAAGTTCTTCTTAAGTTCTTGTTTTGTCAGTTTTGCATTTCTGTAAGCTTGCAATTCAACATGATGGAATTTTTTTGGCTTAACCCCCCCCCCACCCAGAATATATACGATAAGTGGGCTCCAGGGGATAAGATGAAGTCAAATGCAATCATAGTCATGATTCCTGCCCTTGGTAGTGAGATCCAGTAAAGATCAAATGGTTGTGCTCTGAATGCTGTCTAGATACTATCCCAAATCTTTACCCAAATGTACTGCATGTTAAATATAACAAAATTCTGCAAGAATATAGATTTCTTCCTCACAAAGAAGTGTCTTTCATCGCATGATGCTGAAATACTGATATATACCTAATACAATTTTTTTTTTCTTTCAAATTCTAGGCAAATTGTACTTCTTTTCAGATGGCATTCTCTTTTCTGATCCCCACCATGGCAGCATTTCCATTTCAAAGAACCATATGAGTTCCATTTCTCTCTATGATGGGGTGAGTATTTTGTTTGTTCCCATTGTCATAAACTTTTTACCAATTTTTAACAATACTTCTGTAGGGTACTGGTACAAAGTTTCGATTTCAGTTGCAGTTTTACAAGTGTATACGTAAAACTGTAATAACTGATGCAAATCTCTACACTTTTGGTATTGGTTAGCTTAACCAGTTGCTGATTAGCTAAACTGTAAGGAGGAGAGAATTTTGTATTAGACTGAGTTATCAATGTGGTCTTAATAGTGTGGAAAATTGCTTTTTATTAAAAGAAAAATTGCAGAACATAGTATTCATAAAACATCTAGCGGTCTTAAGTGATGGATAGAGAAAAGTTCAAGGCATTGTGAAGTCATATGGCGCATTGGAGGGTGAAATGCTGCCTTCTATTCAAAATTATATTTAACCTTCAGTCAAATGTTCATGGCAGTGTACTACTTATCTCTGGAGAGGTCACGAGCAGTGTCTGTCTACTGTCGTAGAGCGTTGTGTAACTGACAGGGTGAAGGGAATGACTGGTTCATGATTTCCAAGCTGAGAAGTGAGAAGGAAAGGCATGTTGCCTGTAATTACACATATTCTGAGTAATTACAGTAAAAGACACAATGCTAGGCGTGGAGTTTTGCCATTCCTGTGATCAACTTGTATCACTTCACTTGGCCAGCTTGCCAGGCTAATAGTTTGGTCTTCTGGCTTAGTGGGAATTGAGAAGCAGGTTAATGATGGTAACTCAGCTTTTTTTTCTTCCTCTTCAAGGCACTCACACTGGGTTAACTATCAGTTTTTCAGAATGAAAAGAGATTATTTTGGTTGGTTATTGTTTCCTAAGCACTGGAAAAAAAAAACCCTCTGTTTCCTTTAGTTGCTATTTTCTTCAGGTACAGTATTACACATTTGTTTAGTGACCTCCAGAAGGCATTGTGTTGCTATGATTTCACCATATGATGGAGGAAACCAGCAAAATACAATAAAAGTGTGTGATTCAATTGAGATGAAAACATAACAGTGAAGAGAAGCTTACCTTAGCTGCCTTTTCTTGATGTCATATTGATTGCCCCTTGGTAGTTTAAGAAGCTATTTTAACACTGACCTTCCTTCCATTGTTTGATTCAAGACACTCACTTTCATAAAACTAGCTATTTATGGGACCTGGCTATCATTCTTGAACTGATGCCACATTTTTGTGTAAAGCTAAACCTTGACAGAGAGCATTTTATTGTTCAACTGACTTGGCATAATACAAGGGTGGAGAGCTTAAAATGTTAAGAAGTGACAGGAGAAGAAGGGTAATTGTTAGTATGCTTTTTCCGAAAGCTATTGCAACAATATTGATGGAAAAGAAAGCATAATTTAATGCTAGGATTAAAATAAAAGATACGAAGACTTTAAGTGATGCAAAGTACAGTTTCTTAGCAGCTCTATCACCATGCCTGCTAGATACTTCTCTTTTTAATTTGAAAATGTCTGCACTTCTGCCTCCAACATGTGCTGCAGGCTTCTCTATGCTGAGAAGCTGGGCACCTAGCTGTCACCTAAACTCTGGAAGTCCTTGAGGCTCATAGACATCGAGTGTATGGAGGACAGGGTAGATTCCTCACAAAACTGTACCATGAAGGTCTGAAGCAGAAACCATCCTAATCTTAGCAGCGTCAAACGTACATCTCCCATCTCGTAAGGCAGCACTATTCTGGCATAGTACCAGCCACCCTGGGAGTAAAAGAAAACCCAACAGGCTACACTGCCACTCGGTCTCCAAACTCCCAGGTTTATTTCTTTTTCTTCTGAAGCTGTTCAGTGTCTCAGTAAACTGTATCAAGGCATCTTTACTGTATAGAGCTTAAGGTGCTATGTGCTTGGTTTTAAGGTCTTATTTAAGACCAAGTATTTCAGCTTGTAAATACCTGAATTCAGCATTCATTTTGGCCATTAATCAAGTGAACAAATATTATTAAGTAATACTTAGATTTCACAACAACATTAACATCTTGTAAAACTTTGAAATGGATTCTTTTAACCTTATGTCCGTGGGGATTATTGCTGCTTCTTTTCAGCTTTTTTCAATTTGTGGAACCCTAAACATTTTCCAGGAGGAGGAGCACATTCTGTTGGGCACTTCACATGCAGATTGCAGCATGTATGAGTTGGCCTTTTAGTCGCTCCTCATGGAATCTGCAAGCTATCCTGCAGAATCCGGGGCCTGTGGACCATATTCCAAAAGCCATTTTCTCTTAAGAGAAATCGGTCTCTTTTAGGAGAGCATTTTTGTTTGTTCTTCAGTAACCTCAATGACTTTGAGAGGATTACTTTTATAATTAATCCCTCAGTCAGCAAAGGGTAGAGATTCTGTTTGGAAATGTCTCTGAGTTGATACCAATTCTTATATAAGTATTCCCCAACTTGAGCTTTTTCGTCTTGAAAATTAGCAAGTAGAGTTCTTTGCCCTTGTCTGTTGAAAGGGGGATGGATGTTACTCGATTTCTGATGTGAACCCTAAATAACGGAATCCCCATCCTCCAGGGATATTTCACACTGCTGGATGGTACTGTATTTCTAATACTTTAGTGTGAAAAGAGTTACAAGTCAAAGCTTAAGCGTAAAACACTTCAGCATCCTGCAAAGTTGTACATAAATGCCTATCTTGAAATCCAGAAAACCAGGGATCAGTGTTGTTTTGTTAGGAAAAAAAATTGGCCAACCTGAGTTCAGTGCTTCTGAGAGACACTGATCTTGAGGGCTTCAGCTTCCTGTTGGTGAAGACATAATTCAGGTGAAAGAGCAATAGACTTAATAGAACTTGTGCTCGTTAAAGAATCCGAGAGAAACAGGACACTTCCAACATGAAAGTGACCTACACTTTAAATTGCAGGCCTGATGGTTGTATCTCATTGCAGCATGGTTCCTTTCAGATCAAAAACTCAAGAGCATGGTATAAAAAAAAAAAGTTCGCAATGGCACCATGCCATCCTTTTAATCTCTTTAGCTGACATTTAGTTCATTCTTCCAGGGTATCTGTGTCAGAGGAGATGTGTAGGTATAGATGAAGGTGGCTTTGTTGTGAAGTGTTAGCAGAGGAAAGGGCTAAAGGTCTAGTTTTTGGTGAAGGGAAAAGAGTAGATGTTAAAATGCAAGCTTTTCTTTTCAAGACAAGACAAAGTTTAGGTGCTTAGAACAATCTCAGAAGCTTTCTTTACAGATCTTATGATCTCTCTAATGGCTGCAAAGTAGAATCTGAGGAGTACTGTAAGTGGCTGCAGTTGATCCTTCTCCTTCATACCTGCGCTATGCAAGCTAATGAATGTTCAGATCTTTGTGTGCCCAGCTATGACTGTAGTAGTTCTCTTCTGACCTCTGCTATTTAATGTATCAAGCCTTTTTTTCACTTTCAATAACTGTTAATAGTAATTTGTCCTGTTTCTTTCTTTTCTAGGATTCAACTAGTATTGTTGCTGCTCTCTTTATAGATGTCAAAAGTTCCTTGCTTGTTCATCTACCAATTGAATTCCATACCCGGGACAACTTTTTGATGATTGCACTTTTCCCCAAAACAAAGATTTATAAAGCTTTTTATTCACAGGTAAAGTAAAAAAAGATTGGTTTGGGTGGGAGGAAACCCCCAATATTATTCTTTGTGTTTCAGATGAGAGGCTAGGGTGAACTTGTTGATGTCTGTCTTAACTAACTAAATTTGGGAAGAAGAAGGGGTTTGTTTCTCATGTTAGTTGAGCCACTAAAGCTTGTCACCTGATAAGTAAATATAGGAAAGATGAAAGTTCAAGGTCTTTCTTGCATCAGTCTTCACAAGCAAAACCTTTTCCTATATCTCAGTGAACAAGCACAGTTTAGAAAAGGGAAGGGGCAGTTAATACTGAGGGAGCAACAAGTTAGGAAATACATTGAAAACCTACTCTATGAAGCTGAATGGGATTCATGGAGGGTATTGAGAGATGGCT
Organism: Fulmarus glacialis; assembly: GCF_000690835.1. Taxonomy (NCBI): domain Eukaryota; kingdom Metazoa; phylum Chordata; class Aves; order Procellariiformes; family Procellariidae; genus Fulmarus; species Fulmarus glacialis. The sequence continues at coordinate 47,029 of NW_009231533.1, forward strand.
GATGTGATTTTTGAGGCTGCTTATCTTTTATATAAAATCAGGGTGTTGCAGTAGGAAGGACTGTTACAGATAACTTTTTCAGTAGTGGCAGATAACATACCAAGGGGCAGTAACCATAGATTGCAGCTTTGAAGATTCAGACTGAATGTTAGTAGGAGGTTGGTGCAGTGACTGGAACAGGTCACCCAGACAGTGCATCTCCACCTTTGAAGATTTTGAAAACTTGGCGGGACAAAGTCATGGCTGAGCTGATCTGTACTGCCAGCAACAGTCCTGCTTTGAGCAGGAGGTGGGTCTGGAGACCTCCACAAGCTCTCTTCCAACCAGAAACTCTAATTGTATCTGCGACCTATGGCATCTGCCTTGCAGACTCGAGATTGTCGCAGATTCCCTGCCATGTAGACCTTCCTAGTCTGTCCCAGGAGCATGATTGCTCCTGATCTTAGGACCTTGCATGTGTGAGAAACTTTATCTTATGTATGCATTTATAGTGATTGTGTTGCTGGTTAAGTTTAGTGCTCACCATGTGCTTTCATTTTGTCTTCTGAAGCCAGTGAGTGCTCTAAAAGCTTGTTTTCTAGTAGTTGCATTTTAAATGTAGCACTGTATATAATTGGCTACAGCAATTGTATGTAGTGGCAGAGGTTCTATTGTGTTTTTTTGTGGTTAGACACATTCGGATCGTGATCCTTAGGGAAGTTTTGTTAAAGTCTTTAAGTATCCCATATGGCATCATATTATTCTCCAAGTAGATTGGCTTCATGCATTGTAATGCAGAGGCTTTTAATAAACAAAACTTTATAACAATAGCACTTTTGAGGAAATGAGCCTGGAGATTTTAGGACTTCACAAGGGTTTTAGTATGCGATCATAACACTGGATTGGAAAAGACCACCTAGCTCAGTGAGTACAGTCCCCACTGGTAGTATTAATGTTACCATAAAATTTCTCCTCCTCTTATCTTAAGTGTTTAGATTCCTCCCACTGTTCCACTATGTGAGTGGTTGGGAATACTTTATTTGTTTGTTTTTTAATTTTCAGCCTATTTTATTAGGTCTGCTTTTATATCTGTTCTTTTTCTTTTGCTCTACCAGCGGACATCCGTGAGGTATTCAGAAATTTCGGACCTATTCTTTCTGGCTCATTTGGCCTGATAAAATAAAACCAGATCCTTTTTAATCTATGGTTATAAAAAGTTCTCTTTTCCTCTGATTGTTATAATAGTTTTCTTTTGGTCTGTTTTTTTGCTGTAGATTTCCAGACTCTGTGTAGTATCTGAGATGAGACTATTTGTTTCTTGTACAGAGGCAATAATGTTTTTTTCTTCTGAAAATGTTCAGAGGTACCCTTGGTTTGCCTTTACTTTTCACTGCTGCCTTGAATTACTAGATCGTACTCATTTTTTGAGAAACTCCTGCAGGTTCTTTCTCTTTTGCTACCCACTAATACTCCAGCTGATTCTAGAAGTGTTTGTGTGGTCATTCTTGCTTTCATACTTCCCTTCCTCCTATTTTTCTTTCTGTTTCTTCCATTCTTACAGTTGGATCTATTTTTCTATGAAGCATCTCAGTGCTGTGTAGACTGTCTCCCAACTTAGTTCCCTGAAATGCTGTCAATTCACTTCAGTCTATGCCAAATTCATTGCAAAGGGTGTCATGGGCATTCCCTGAGCAACTCTGCTGGTGTCCCCAGCCTTCTGCTGCTTTCTTCGGTGCTATTTAGACCTGCCCTCCTTTGAGTTAGCTTTTTGCCGAACAGTTCTGTACTGAGTTTCAGTTTCTGCAGTTTAACAGTTTCTCATCTGGCACCGTAACAGTTACTTTCTCAAGTTCAAGCAGATGAAACATGTCGTTTGTCTTGAAGATGTTATCTCATGAACGAAAACTATTCATAAGATCAAGCATACCTGATTGTGTAAGCCGTGGAAACGTGTTGTTGTATTTTGTTAGTATTTACCTTCAGGTGTTTGATTTCCTCCAAAATTTTTTCTAAAAGTCTGCATGGGCATGGCATTGAAGTAGCCCAGACATAGTAGTCATTCTCCAGACCTGTAGTTACAAAGATTCACTAAAATGTAGGTACTAGTTTTACTCTTCTCCAATCATATGGCATGGTACCTCGCTTACTGCACCTATGCTTTAATTATTCCAAGCCTCCTTGAAACAGGGAATGGCAAGTACCCATTCCTCCAGATCTGAGTGTATTAAATTCCTTGTAACTGAGACGTTTGCAAGATTTTGAGCACACAGAACTGGAATCTGGTTTGCAGATCCTGCAAAGACAGGACAGTTCCTTTCATGTCCTCACTCTAATTGGTAGTAGAGGAAAATTTGCTTAGGCTTTGGGATGTATTGATTTCTCTGGTTTTCTTCACCTTCTCTAGTGCCATAGCAGTCCTTTTTTTAAATATTCATTAAGTTATACAAAAAGGACCAATTTATATCCTTTGAGTTCTGTCTCGGTCTGACCTGCATTTTGACTTTATCCCTAGCTCTTTGCCTTCTAAAGAATATAATTTTCTGTTGACCAGTCCTTCTTTCCATCCCTTGTAGGCATTTTCCTTAGTCTCTTGTACGTGTTTTGAAGTGGTTGTTTGTTTGGTCGCATGGATCCTTCTACATAAGCAATATTGTCTTTGTTAATATCAAAAGTTTATTTTATTTTGATGTTTTTTATCTCAGTACCCTTGTGTTTAGGATGCCGATTTGTTAATCGAAAGCAGTCTTTCCCCCCCCAGGTTGTTTTGTCTTGCAGCACATTATTGTGAAAAATGACAATGGCTGTTGCCTTCACTTATTAAAAGAAGGGAAATACCGAACACTTAAATGACTGTGTGATTCATCTGAATCCGATTTCTAGGTTCAGAGTGCCATTCATATTAATGTGACTTGGCTAGAGCAATAGGATACGAGCCAAAACACTATTCCCTAGAGAAACGAAGGGCTCTTTTCTTTTGCAAAGGAACAGTTTTTCTTAAATTTCTAGAAACGAATGCTGCAATCTTACCTCAGGAAAATTACAATACTACTTAAAGGAGACTTACATTAATTCAGTTCCTGCTGTACTGCACTTGGACTATAAATACCTAGCATATGCTATAGCTAAAAGATACACGTGAATGTTACTGTTACTTGGGTGGGTAAATTTTTTTCCCAGGATTTCTTCCCCAGCTATGAAGATGGGGGGAAAACGAGACCATTTCAGTAAAGTTGCTTCTTAAAGCAGTTCCAGTCTAGCCAAAGAGAAGCTTACAAAATCTGATTTGTGGAGACTTTTTCCATATTTTGAATTCTTGCAGCAAAACCAGTATTGTGAAATATTTAAGGGCTAATTAAAATGCATGTATTTTTTTAGGTGAACAAAAACAATTCCTAAACAAATTCAAAACAAATTTTGCACAATAATGATGCTTATGCATAGGTCTGCTTTGTTCCAGGTTTTCTCTTTGTGGCAAAACCAGACAAACTCAGGATTATCTTTAAGGGTTGTCCAGGAAGAATTCCTGTCTGTGGAACAAAAGAGACTGTAAGTTCATGCCACTTACTCCAGTGTAATTATACATGAACTGTGTGCTACAATCAGAAAAATGCTGTCACTCGTTGAAGATTTTGATAATGATTCAAAAAGGAATTGTTGCATTCTTAGTGCAACACTGGCTTTATTTTTTTATACTAGTTAATATGTAGCCATCTGGTTTAAAGAAGATAAATTTCTAGGTTTCTTTTTTAACTAACCAATTAATTAATTTGCTTGTTGTAGGCATTCCAGTGTTCAGAAGCTATTTAATGCCTTGTCTTTTCCTTCTGGGGAAAGATGCAGGGAGCTGAAAATATCTGCTGCCCTTCCAGAGTTAGAGAGGTGAGAAATTATTTTTCTTTTCAAGGGATCAGTTTTGTCAGAAATGATACACAAATATTTTGGTGTATGTAATACTTGTCTAAAAATTGCTTATTTAGTAACTCTGTCTTCACACTAGATATTTTTATTCTGAGATTAATTATTTCCTCTCTAGGAAGCCTCTGTTTGACCTTTTAACAATCTTATTTTAGTAATTTCCCAACTATTTATATGAATGAAATCTTTTGGTCTTGATTGTAAGAAAATAAAACTTTTGTTTTTGAAAGGTTTGTGCAACATTTTACTGTCAGCAGCGTCAGTCACGAGCCAATAATGAGAGCACATCTTCCTATTTTATTGCAACAGTCAGAAATCATTCCTGATAGCAAAGCAGAAAGTGATAAGGTAAGGAAGCAACCCGACAATACTTCCTATCCCTAGTATAGAATATTTAGCAAATATTCTGTCTGTCATTAGTTCTGTTGCAGGCAATGCAGTAAAGTACTGATGTGTGTTTAACCATGCTCTCTACCTCCTTCTCCGGTACCACCAGTTCACACTGAACTTGCTTCAAGTCTGTTTCTTAGAATAAATTGCTCTGCCCTGTTTTCCTGATTACATTACTTACATTTTTTTCATTTAAACCATCTTTTGGAATTGCTAATGACCCTTCAGCATGATAAAATAGAGGCAGAAAATGAGGCATAGATCTTCAAGTGAAGAGTCTTCTCTAATGTCCAGAGAGAGTTAGCCCTAAAGCAGTAGCTTGTTTTTATGAATTGCTGAATATTTTAACTGAATTGTTCTCTGGAACGTAAAAGTCCTTTAAATAGCATAGAGGTAGCACATGATATTTAACATTTGCTGATATTATCTGTAGAACACTCAGTTCTCTATAGGGGCAATAACAATTGTCAAACTTAAGGAGTGCTTTAAATAGCATTTTCAGAGAAAATATTTCCTTGTAACTTGCTGTAAGCAAGAAGGTCAAAGCAGCAGTAATATAGTCTTTCTCTTTAAATATTGCAATATGGTGGCAGCCTTATTTCCTGGGATCTAGTTCAGAGATCATACTGACACTTAAATTAAGTATTAATTAATAAATCTTTATTAATGTTTCAAAATCTGATTTTAAGGTTAGTTTAAGTGTTTTTCTGTACGTTTAAAAAAAAAACAGAAAAATCTTTCTACAATGTTCATACCAAATTCTGTAAAACGTGAACTTAGTGCTTCTGATTTTTCTGAGTTACTTCTCTATCTAGTATCATGAATACTCATTTTCTGTGAGCATCTGAAAGTGATTTTGAGGATAAGATACAAATAGTCTGCAGACAGCTATCTTCAAATATCATGCAGAAACTGGAAGAGGTAATTTTTCTGTCAGTAACAGGTTGATATGCAGTGTGATGGCGGATTACCAATGACATAATTTCTTAAGTTCAGCACAGCACAGAGAATTGTTTTAGTCATGTTTCTTTCAGAGCTCATTTGCTTACTTCTGTAGCTCACTCCAGTATATAGTGCAGAACTACATCTATATACTTCGGAGATATTCTCTGACTTCTTATCAGTGTTTCTTTGCTGTGATCCCTCTTTAAATACCACAAGAATTACACATAATGGAAACAGAGATGCTTTATGCAGAAAAGCTGTTGGTATTTTAGAGCTGTTATTGTGCAGCCTCTTACCAATCCTACTCAAAATGCAGCTTTGCTGGAATAAATTTTATGTATAGCATGGTTGGTTCAGTATCAGAAACGTAGAGTTGCTCTTTGTGTTTGACAAGACTGTTTGACATACACCATCACTTTTTGAACCATTTTGCTCAAATACTGTTCTATGCACTTGAATGTACCCTTTTCACCATAGGAAACATAAACTATTTGGTGTTTCTTGCAGTGTTTTATCTGACATTTGCATTAATACTTAAACACTGCAGACTAGATTTTAATGTAAAGGTTTTGATAATGCTGTGTGCTGTATTTGTTAATTATCCTTTCACTGTATTTAAGGTATGAAAACCAAGAGAAAACGCATCTTTCTAAAATGATGTGTATCTGAGTAATTGCGTAAACACAGTTCTACACTATCTTGCTGTTTCTGTGGTCAGTGTCACTTAATTTTGTGTTTAGACTTAAGATTTTATCAAGATAGAGAGCCTTATGTGTGTGCAATTGTTGTAGCTCATTTCTAGCCTTCAAGTCGCCCCCCTTCTTATCTGTTCCCTGTGTTTTAGGTGGTTATCACCATTATAACTGGTCTTCCAGGATGTCGCTGCAGCGATCTGTGTGCTTTTCTTGTAACTTTTAACAAGGAGCATGGAAGGTTTGTACAGTTCTTGTTTTACAGTCCAAAGCAGTGGTTATACTAATCACCAAAGAGCTACTCGGTGTGAAGAAAATGAAACTATCAATGTTTAGCTTAATTTTTTTTTTTAATATCCCGGTTTCTAATTTGTAAACAGATGTGTTATAAGAATAAATTCAAGTAAATATTATGAGGCACCTTAACCAGTTCTACATAGCACACTGTAGGGTAGGGTATATTACTTCAGTTCTGTTAAATGAGGTATCTCATTTAACTGTGTTGTGTCAGGTAGATTTGCCCTTAGATTTTAGACATTTAGACAAGAAAAATAGCACAGGAGATTTCTTTGTTGGTATTCCATATTAAGAATACCACAGCTATGACTGTAGATCTATGACGTGTGTCTGAAACTGTCACTGATGCTACAAACAGTTAAGAATAACCTTAGAAAGGCCAAAAGAATCCTTCCTTAAGCAAGTGTGGAAGCCGTCACAACTTGAAGGAAATGGATGAAGAGCTTCTATTCATTGACTTGTGGTAGCGAGTCTAAAATGCATTTTTCTTGGAGAAAAGAGTATACTAACAGTCCTTGCTACAGCATTGTTTCTAATCTGACCTGGTTTCTATTCTGCAATAGCAGGAGATATATTCAGGACATCTATTGTATGGCAATAAGGTAAATCTTCTGTAGGAATTTGCCATTCTGTGTGTTGATATAGCTTCTGGAAAATCAAAAAAAGGAATTCTTATCCTTTTAAATCTTACAGCCAAACAGCATTTAATCTTAGTTGGACTGTTGGATTGTTTTTTGTATTACTTTTAACTCAGTATCTTGATATTAGCAAGTTGATTTGGAACAGTTTTGTGGTTCTGTTTTTAGGGCAAAATGTAAGGTGACTTTTTGAATGTTCTGTAACAATACATGTCATGTATTGTTCATGTAACAATACATCATGTTTTCCTGCAAATGTCATTGTTACTTTTTATTTTTGCAGTGAAATATTTTCATGCCCAGTCTCTTTTGAATTGGATTCATATAAATTTTGTTTACTGCTTCACTAACAAAGATCAGAATTACTCATATGATGTGCTGCTTTGAAGAAGCTGTTCAACATTGTTGTATTAAACAACAACAACAAAAAACCACAAAACCTTTTGGCAGTAATGTAAAGAATGTGCTTATGCTGGAAATGGTAGAAAGCCAAGTAAATTCCTCTTTCCCATGTGGTATGAGAGATGTGCAATCTTAGGGCTTGTCAAATTTATTTTTGGTCCGTTGGTTCAAAATAAAAAGAAAATAGGAATATTATGTCATAGAACATTAACTTCTTTCCTTGTTTTCTGTTGTTTAGGTGGATAGTTTATCGGCAAACGATGGATAGTCCTGAATGTTTCAGTGCAACCCACTTCCAGCGTTACCTCTCCAGTGTCCTGGAGACTCAGCAAAACCACAGCGTCCGTCAGTCTACTTATGCTAAAAAGAACAAACGTCTCTTAGTGGTCTTGCAAGGGTAAATGTTTGAAACTGTTTCAACTGTTGCATAGAATAAGGGATTTTCTGTTCCTTTCCTATTTCCAAGGCATTTTGAAACTTTCCCATCACGTTGAAGCAGTCAAATTTCTGTGCTGAAGTGTGGTACTCTGTGAACTCTGTTTTACACATGTACTAGACTCAGCTTTTCTGCAACCTGTTAATTTTATTGCGTGTTACTCCATTAGAAAAAAGGTGTCCGTCGTCTTCCTTCAATCATATGGAAGGAAGGACTGCATTTGGTGGTTCTTCCCTATTTAGGAGATTGACTGTGACTTTTTTTTTTTTGGCTTCTCAGAAGAAGTTTTCTTGCCCTTTCAAGCTGCATCTTAGACTGTTGTTAAATGGCACTTTATTTACTGGTGCAGCTGTGTGTGGTTTGGTTTTGGTTCCCCCCTGAGGTCCTAGATAGAGAGGTGTTTGCTCTTCAAAGGCAGGTGAGACTTCTTCATGCTGGTTTTCTGTCTCTAAAGACTGCTGAAGTACTGGTTGTCTGTTTTTAAAGCCATAGATTTAGATGAGGGCAATGGAGCAGAGAGAGCTTGAGATTGTCTTGCAAGTTGCATTCCAGAGCTGCAGGTGAATATTACTGAATATTACCTGCTATAGCATTATCTTAATATTTAGAGGGAGTGTTGCATGTGGTAGTCCCTGTTAGTACACAGATGAATTATTGCTACTTTTTCCCAACAGACCTGTATTTTGCTGATAGCAAAACAAAAAAACATGGAATAAATGCACAATATTTTACAAAATGCAGAAAAGCATGTTAGCTTTATCACCCTACCTTTCATGTATAATTTTCTTTGAAAGTTTGCGAAAATGTTGAAATTGTTTTGATGAAAAATGGGGGTGGAGCACCTCCCTCTTTCTTTCAGAGGAAGATCTATTGTCTTTAAGGCATTAGGTGACTGAGTGCGTTTTGGTAAATTTTAATTTGAGTTGCTTCAGAATAGAAATTAATTTTAGGAAGTGTGACATGGTATGACATAAAGACTATAATTATACCTCTCAAGTGCTTACAGTACCTTAAACTTCTGAAAGATCAGTGAATGCTAGAGAATCTTTAATAAAGAAATTCATAGTTCCCAGAATTAAATGGTCCATTCAGTTTGCAATATTTTTTCCTCCAAATAGAAACTTAAAAGCCTAAGCTACTGTGACTTTTACTGAATTTTTTTTAGAGAACAAGTGTGCTACACTAAGCATAAGAATCAGTCTTTGCTTTTTTCCAAGTATTTAGCATCTTTGTGTGCATACGTGCTTGCTTTGTCTTTGCATTTCTGGTAGTCCTTGCTTTGATTTTTCGGCAGTATTAGCTACAAAAACTGTAACACAACCTTTCAAAGTTCCAGTTGATAAAAGATATGAAGTAAGAGGCAATATTGCATGCATGCGAGTTGTTATCCAAATAAATATTTGTGCAATTTTTGCACAACACTTCTTCTATGGTATGTTTTGAGTCTCTGTAGTTCAGAATGAACGGCTCTGTGAAGATTATGACCTCTTAAACTACTAGCAGAAAGCAGGCTGTCAAAAATATGCTATTCACTCGATTAAGCAGGAGATACCGAAGTAAGACTGATAAACACATTTTGGATAAATGCTAGGTTTTTTGTGGTATAAAGGTAAAGACTCTGAGCATCTCTTTGACATTTCCATCTCACGTGTGGCACTTGAACCAGTATCACCTACAGTAAGTTTGCCCACTCTGTTTCCGAGTCATTAGCAGGTAACATAAACTGGCTTGAGGGAAGTACTACCCTGATATGGCTGGAATGGTTTTGGTTCCCAGGCTACCAGGTGTTCATCTTTTTCATTAAGGGCATATATATGGAGCTTAGAATTTTCTTCATTATGGTCCATGCTGATAGTGTTAAAAAGCAAACTTTTTTTCACGTTAGAGTTGAGATTTTTTTTTTTCCTTGAAGTTAGTAGGAGTGGTATAAAGTCCAGAGATGTACAAAGTAACTGATATTCTGGTAGCAGCAGTGGCTTCAGGAATGGTAAATTATAGGTTTTCCATTCTTTTCTGAGTAGTTAAGTGTTGGTACAGACAGCTTTGAAGTAGTTGGAGTTCTCTAAATAATCCATAAACTGACAATACAGTTTTGAGAGAAGGTTGTAACTGGCTGAGAAAGAAATATCTGGAATAAAAACTCAGGTTCACCTAAACTTTGCTATCATACAGAGGTATAATACAGCAGTCAGAAGTATAATACAGTAGTGTTTGGAGTACTGATAAAAAATGGACACGTTAATTATAGAAGCGTGTTTAAATTGGAATGCTGAAAAGTAAGAGGTGTTGCTTTTTAATTTCTTTTTTTACTTGAATCATACTTGGTGCTTAATATCCTTTGCAGTAGGCACAGCATGCTTGTATTTACATTATGCTTTTTGTGCTTCCTGAAAGCCAGACTTTTGAGTTGTTCAGCGTGAAGTTTTTACTGCTTTTCTCTGTAGTTGTCAATAATTTGTTTCTAATGTTACTTGCAGTCTGCTTAATTTGTCTGGATTTGCCAAGTTTTGAACTGCTTTATAACTCTTTTGCTAGGCTTTTTTAGAAATCTAACCTTCTTGCAAGCAATTGATTTCTTACTGTTGAAATGTGTCATTCTGTTTTTCTGAAACCATATTTCATTTTGTTTTTTTACAGATATACTGACGTTATTGATGTTGTACAGGCTCTGCAAACTCACCCTGACCCAGATGTGAAGTCGTCTTTCATCATTGGAGCAGTTAATACTTGTGTAGAGCCACTGAGTTGCTATATGGAACATAGGTATACTTTAAAATATTTTTACTAGTTTGAAAATAGGTATGTAAGTTTATGAGATCACTTTTGTAATAATTAGAGATATATGATGGTTAAATGCCGTTGAACTGTCTTAAATCTTACAAAACTGCTAGGTAATCCATCTTGGATGAACTTCGAAGTGCTATTTGGTTTATAAGGATGATACTTGGTTCCCACTAGGTATATAATTATATATAATAATAAAAGAGTAGCTTGTGGAAGAATAAATGGAGATTGTCATTAGCATACTGCTTAAATACATATACTCTGGTAAGGACTTTGTAAAATCTGGAGAGTCAATTGTCCTCTCGTGTGCTTTTTAAATCATTCTTTTTCTTACGATCTTTTTGTAAGTATGACTAAAAATTGAGACGTGCATCTCAGTTTGGGTTATAGATTGTGTCACTACTTTTGGATATTAAATGAAGACTTTACAGATTTAAAATACGGAACTTATGGGAAGCAGTCCCAAATTTAGTGGAAGAGAATGACAAAGCACGGAAGCAAAAGCATTGCAAGTATTAAAATCTGATATCCTGGGTTACTGCAGAGGCAGGGTGGGGAGGAAACGGTAGCAAAGCCAAGTCATTGACATTTTAAAATAGTGTGATGTGGTCGCTGTTTTATAGTATATGTGTGCGCTCCGCACTTCAACAAACATGGAACTAATTTCATAGACCTATCTGTAAAATTACGATACTGAAATTTTGCAATTATGCCTTGCAGCTGATTTGATAAAAGTAAGTTAAAGCAGTTATAGTTTTCAGAGTTCTTAACGTTGCTGCTATTTGTGATAAAACTCTGCATCACAGCTTAGAGGTGAACTGCCCAATCATTTTGTAAAAGTGCATTCCTTAAACTTCCTAGCTATTTTTAAAAGACTAACCAATATGCTTCTTGTGCTTTGCACTAGTCAATAAATAGATGTTACCTTACCTGCTTCTTTTTATCTTTGTGACAAAGATTGTAAATAAATAATACTGACTACATAAAATATTGTTGAATTGATGCTGGAGTGTTGTTTCAACTTGTTCTTTCCATAATTACAGAAAAGACAAGTTCCATTCGTAGGTTTTTTTAAACTTACTAACATGTTACTGGTCATGGTACTGAGTAGTATTTATAGCAGCAGTAGCCTGCAATCCTTTGACTAACATTGTCTCCTGAAGTGCAGTAGCAATTGAAGGAAGAGGCTTAGCCTATGCTGTAGACTATTTGTGTCTCGCTTTGAAGTTTCTTCTGATAAGAACTTACCAAGTAGCCACGTACTGCCGATGACAAATCCTTCAGTTGAGAAGCTTTGGCGATTTCACTGTGAGAATCGAGAAGAGTGATTTTAATGTATGACTTGAAACTTTTGCAGTCAAGAAAATCAAAACCATTTCTTGTCTCAGAAAGCTCCTTACTGTAGAGATCTAGCTCTTTCATGAGCTTACGGTGAAGCTCTTCCCTGTGTTGAGTAGCAAGCCAGGGCAGGGGAAAGGTAGTTGAAGAGGGACAGATAAAGTACTGTCTCTGGACCTTTTGTGTGCACGATAAAGCTCATAAAAATAATTGTCGCTTGTCTGACACAGTACCAGAAGTTGGTATGATATGTACAGAAAGCATTATGTACATGCAATCTTTCCATGAAGAGTTCCCACCATGTTTGGAAGGCACAGTTCTTTAGGGCAAGCTTAAAATTCCTATTGTTTAAATAGGAATTAAAGTAATGTTGAAGCCTTTCTGACTTCCTAGAATACAGAATAGATTGCATGGCAGGAATTAGCTCTTAAATCCTAGAATACAGAATAGATTGCATGGCGGGAATTAGCTCTTAAATCCATTAAAGAATTAAAACCATCTACAAAACTGATTTTTGGAGAAGGACTCCTGAAAGACATAACATGTGGGGATGTTCCAGGTATATTGACTGAGGAAAGGAATATGAAAATGGGTTGGATAGTAAGACACTAGCTGTCGGTGTTCAAATGAATGTAAATGCTTTACTTAAATAATAATATCTATTCTTGATATACAAACTTCTGGTTTTTTTTAGGCTTCTTTTTCCCAAGTTCTTGGACCAGTGTTCACAAGGTATGTGTCACTTTTCTTGACTTTGAGCTATACAGAACAAGTAGCTGAGCCATATGGCCAAATAAATAGTATAGTCAAAGGATCATGATAAACTCTTGGAGGTAAGAACCATTTGGGCAGAACAGACAGTCTCTCTCTGCCTACATTATTAAACACCATAGGCACCTGGAGCATGGTGTAAGAATCTGGAGCATGACGCATTCTGGTTGTCCTCATCTGGAGGATAGGTTTCCTAAGACCATGAGTTAAACTGCTTATCATGAACTGTTGTAACTCGTGCTGTGTTGTTAATCTAGGAGCAAAATGGATTGGATTTGAGTTCCGTCCTCTTTTGGGGAGGCATGAGGAAATTAAGGTCTCCTTTAATTTCTGCTATTTTAGAAAGGGAAAAATGAGCTGGTTACCTTGTTCCCCATATCTTCTTCTTAATGCAGTGTGGAGGATTCTTGCAGGGTTCATTTGACATTGCAGCAGACAAAAAAGCTCCCTTGCAGAAGAACTGTTTCTTACCTGTATATTTAGTTTTCTATCCTGACTCTGAAATGAATCATTGACTGCATTGTCCTCCTTGTCAGGCTTGGAACTTAGAGCAGCTGTTGGCATAAGGGGGATATCAGCCTTTCTGCCCTATCATCAAATAAGTTCTTTAAGTTTTTAGAGCAGAAGCAAATTCAACTATAGCACCTTTACAGTTGTTTTTAACAGTTGTATAGCTGATTCACAACATTAAGACCAGTACATGTGGTGTGTGTATATATGAGAACAGATCTCTCCAGTCAGATAATCTTTATTTTGGCAGGCCATAAGCTCAGCCTGAAACTGGATAGAGCAATGACAGTTGAGATTTTTTTTTTAAGTCGCTGTTGGACTGCAGTTACTGCAGCATGACTTTCTGATCTTACGCTCATGTCTTCCCAAGTGAACTACAGGACTGTAATTTCTGTGTTTGTATTTAAATGCAGTTGTCAGAGTAGGATGCTGCACTTTTCGTGTGGCTATTTAGACTCTGTAGTGCTCTGTCTTGCTGCCAGAATTATGCCACCTCCTATTCATGTGTGAAGGGAGCCCAAAAGAATGAAATCCAAAAGAACCTAAAAGAATGAAGTTGTGAACAAGCTGGGAAGTATGTAGGTGCTATTATATAAGTCAGTATTTTATACTTATTTGGAGAAAAATGTTGGTGCTACATATCGGGGAACTGACGAATGGATTACTATCATGATTATAGCCATGGGTGAAATTGAAGAGAGCAGGAGAATGTTAAGAGTTAAGAATATAGTGAGGTATCAATAACTACTGAGAATAATTACTGAGTGCAAGCATGCCCTTTTGTTTTATGACAGAATTAAAAAAAAAAACTCAAAGCTATCTTTTTTTAAAGTGCAGTTGTACCTGATCGTGTGAGAATTTGTCATTGTTCAAGGAGGAACTAGAACATGCGTAGGACAAGTATAGCTAATTTTCCTATGGTCCAAACACTGAAAGAAGGGAAAATACCGGAGGTTAGAATAATGTTCTTCTGGGAGTGAATTACTTCTGCATGTTGCAAGGTTTTGTCATCTAGTTTTCAGATACAAAATGTGACGTTAGATAGCCTAGAGGTCTATTCGTGTAAAGCAAATTGTTTCCCATGAATAGGGGCATTCTCTGTGTAAAAAGTTTTAGGAGGAAAAGTATGCTTTGAACTGAGATGTGGTACACTCTTAAACTTTCCAGACAAATGCAGAATTGTGTCACACGTATAGTAGAGAATTTACATCTGCATAATTGAGAATTCACTTCTGGTGCAACAATAGCAATATTTAATGAGACATTCACTTCGAGAGATATTTGTCCTACCTGTTTTTTTTGTCATGCACCCCAATATTATTGTTTGTGTTACTGTAGCATCAGTGGGCCAAGACAGTGTCGTACTGGGCGTTGTACAAAACTGAAAACAGAAACTTGCAATGCAGGTATAAGACAAGACAAGTATGGGTATAGGCAAGTAGGAATTAATTAGATTTTTGGGTGGTTACCTTGTCCACATAACTATCTTGCAAATTTTGGGAGTGAATAGGGTTAGCCTTTTGCTGCTGCTTTGCAGGTGCCTTCTATTGTGTGGCTTTCTGAAAGGGTACCTGTGCATATCATCAACATGACAGCATTTGACAACACGACGTGACGGTTTCTGCCTGGAAAGCCACAAGACTAACAGAAACAGATGAAGATCAGGCAGAACTGATAAAGCCTTGAGCAGAGTGACCAACGTTAGCAGTTTTGTTTTGTCTCTCCCTTGCATGCTCATTTAACTTTAAAAAAAAAATCTTGCCACCATCTGTGTGCTGTAATTTCCTTTTGTCTCACTCCTTCCAAATATGCACCGCTTGTTATTTCTTGCACAGAAGCTGTAAGATGACACCTTATGAGTCTAAGGGCACATTGGCATTTCTTGTGTTGTATATGAAGTTGTTTTACAGATTAAGACATCACCATGGTTAAATATGCCCATTGTACGTTTGGGAGCAAAGAGGATCCATTATTTTTGTGAAGCATCCGTATTTTTAATCTATCCCTCCTGTTTCTTTACTGCTTCTATTGAACGTGCTATTCCCCAGGCTGCAAAGATTTTTTTTTTTCTTTAGATGAGTGGATTAATAAGGAATTAAACAAAACTGGGTGGTCTTCAAAATGCAGTAGAAACAGAGATGGCAGTGACAATTTAAATAGAAAAGGTCAAAATTATTTGTTACTAAAGCTATGTAGGCATCTTCCAGTTCTCAGAAAGCTATTTTTCTTCTGGATTACACTGCCTGTCGATCAGTTCAGTGTCATGGGCTGTTGCCTGCTAACTCAGGGCCGATTTTGGGGGTATACTGGCACCTACAAGATTTATGCGTAGGTGTGTGCAGAGCCAAAGCTTGCAGGTTCCCCAGGCTCTGAGCAGTCTTTTAATTCCAGGGTTGCGTGGGAGTTTACAGGCAAGAATGACAGTTAGTGCCCGAAAGCTGTTCCCCTTAGACAAGCACAAATGAAGTGGGGAGTGATGGAGAAAGAGTACGGGTGAGGAGCATGAGACAAGATGCACAGGTTTCTGATTTGCTAGATATTTTATTCCTTGAATCTTTTTCTTCTTAACTTTAAGCTTTGCCAGCTTAGTCCTTGACAATTACCTATTCTCTCCAAGGGATAGTGCTTCTAACTGTAATATATGCTTCATAGCATTTATGTTATACAGCCTTTTTATTGTTCTGTGCCAACTTCACAGAAAGTATAACTATGTTTTTAATTAAACTTGACTTTTAAATCAATATCAAGTTTGAGGATATTAAGGAAAAAACCCGCTGCGTGTAGCACACCCACAATGTGGTGGTTGTTGATTAGCTTATTCATACTTTTCATCTTAAATGCGTGATCTACATAACAATTTCAAGCATGCGTGTGATTTAAATTTCTAAGCGTGCTTGCTGTTCTGCCCCCCGCCCCCCCCCCAAGAGCAACTGTGTATTGGAGAAAACTTGGATGTTTCTGAAATTGGAGTGGAAACTTCTGTGGGGGATTAAAAAAAGAGAAATACTAATGATGGAAATTTGCTAGGGCTATTATTAAAATTCTAACTTGAAAGGGTCAGTGATGCAAGTTAACAGTGACTGGGAGCATATGGTATAATGTAAGTAGCCCAGGAACATTTGGTATAGAAATGTGTGTGTGAAGAAGCCTCTGCAAGGATTAGTGTGCTTTAAAGACTTCCGTGCAGATCAGGAGTCACTGTAGGCAGCAGTTCGTGGTGTGAGCTTCATTACACATTCTGCTTTAAATAGTGATGAGTTGGGGGCAGGCGAAATGCATCCTGGTTCAATCATTCATGGATAGTCAAGAGTTTATTGTTCTGTCTTACACTGTACCTGTAGTTACAGGAAAGTATCTGAAATGAGCTGCACATCTTGAGCAAAGAAATAGCATTCCTTACACATTCTGGACAATACTGTCATCCTGGGGAGTCCCGAAGAGTTGGCACCCCAGTCTCTTTGAGGAACTGGGCTGAAATTCATTCTGATGTAACGCCTTCTTGATATAATTGGAAAGCAGAGATCCTATAACACTGAAACTGGTTGGATGATAAGTGCGATATGTCATCTCGCATTTTTTCCTTCATGAGATCCCTTCTAGTGCCCAAGGCTTGACAGCCATAATCACTGGTGTGTTTTTTCTGATTGCCTTCAGAGGCATCTGCAGCAGCAGCAGTTAGTTCTCATTTAATATGAAACTTGTCTTATACCTGGCAAGACAGCAGGTATAACATGAAGACTGTGTTGCCATCTTCAAATCTTGGAAAGTTTTTGCTTAAGAAGAATAACGGTTTCTTCAGTGAAATTGGTGGCAGTAGGTGCAAGGTGAAGGGATACTGTTAAGTCTGAAAAAGGAATTGCTTTTCTGGTGACACAGCTGAGTCTTTTGGGAATTGGGGCTCGGGACAAATAGTTATCGTATTGTTTTTCTCTGTTATCTTTTTTGATGCCTTGTGGGTTCAGACTTGCTGTCTGAATACCATTTTGGGGTCTTTCTTTAAAAACAGAGACAAAAAAAACCACCAAACAAAAACCCTTCTCTTGTTTTTGGAAGTGACAACTGTCGCAGTCCAAAATACTGATTTTTAGCTGTTTAGCCTATCTTTCTACACATTGAATTTGCCAAGAGGTTTTAAACTCTAGTACTTTTTATTAAACTAGTCCCCCTCAAATTGATTCTCCTATGAATTTATTCTTTTAACTAATTCTTTTGATTAATTAAGTCTGAATTGCTTCTGTTACACAGACTGTCTAGTTGAAAGAAAAATGTCTTGTGTTTTGGCAAAGCAGGCCTTCCTCATTAGTCGAGTCATCTTCAGTGACTGGCATTGTACTGGTAGACTCATGTTTTTAATTTTTTTTTTTTTAAGATTGTTTTCACTGAATCATAAGAACCCACAGATTACAACATCCTGCCATTTTCCCCTTGAGTCATTCCAGTGACTGAAAAGGGTTGTCTCCTTCAGGAGGTATCATTCCTGCATGTCTACGGGTTGTGACAGAATGGGCTTCTGAGCTGGCTGCCCTCTAGATGCAGTTGCAAAATAAATAGTTAACGATAATTCTGTGTTTGGTTATTCCACATGTGTGAAGTTATATGGGCTTCTGGGTTTTTGTTGGGCAGGCAAGAGATGAAAGGTTTCTTGCTTGTTTGCTTTTGTGGGTTTTCTTTTTTTCCTTAGTAACGTTACTGTAGTGAGATGGAAGGAAAATAAAAGAATGGCTGTTATATTACTTAATTGTTTATTAGTCACTGTTCCATACCTGACTTCTGTAAACTGTTCTCTGATTTCCTTACACAGGACTAGTGAGTAATGTGGTTTTCACAAGTCATGCTACAGAGCAGAAGCATCCACTCCTTATGCAACTGCAGAGCCTTATCCGAGCGGCAAATCCTGCTGTTTCATTCATCTTGGCAGAAAATGGAGTTGTAACTAGGTAATGTTAATCACTGTCCAGTATTTGATGCTTTTGGCAGATGGAACACATGCACTTAGAAACTTGTATTCTCTTGTTTTACTCTGGTAACTTAAACAAAGGAGATGCAGATTTTTCTTAATTGCTTCTCATGCGAAAGGCATCTTCTCTTTACATTTATGGTCATATAGGGATTAGGAAATGTATGTTTTTGTTTGCAGAGTATGACTTATGTTACTGTTACTGTCATACTAAGGGAAAAATACTCTTAGTTTTACTGAGACTAACACATTCATTTTTATGTAAGTAGCATACAGATAGTGGCCATTTTATTGAACTTATAAAATTAAAAATCTTCATCTTTATCTCTTTATAGGAATGAGGATATTGAATTAATTCTCTCAGAAAGCAGTTTTTCAAATCCTCAGATGATGAGAGCTCGATATTTAATGTATCCTGGCTGGCAAGTATCTGGACTGAGAAATATTAAAAGTATTTTTCTAATTAACTTGAAGATTAAAAAGTCTCACTAACTTAATTTATATTTTTTTCAAGACTACTCATTTGGAACAGGCAATAGCTTTGTAAATCATTTTTATAAGAGAGCTGATGAGTATTCTTAGTAGATACACGATTGCTGTCCTTTTATAGGGAAAAGGATCCTTTCTGGACACCATTTAAATCAATGGCAAGATTACTGTTGCTTTTCAGAAGAATAGAAAAGAACCCTCTGGGAATAAGCTGGGAAGGATTGGGATGGGTGAGGTCAATAATGACTAGAGTAATTTCATTCTGACAGCTATTCAGCCTTACTGGAATGAACTTGCTATGTCAGTCTAGCTATTAGCAGAACAATTATTCATAAAAAACAGCAACCTTATTGACAGTTTTGGCAGAGGCTGAGGGCACAATAATACATGGTACCAAGCTTTCCATTTAATACTGAGGGATATTTTTCATGGTTCAGGGTTCTTTACACATCTTGTTGCAGTTATGCGTGCTGCACCTATTTGGCAGAAAATGTAAACCTGTCAGCCATTATAACTCCTGGCTGACTGTTTTCTAGTTAGGTTTATAGTGCTGGAAGCACGGTTTATTTATCACACCTTGCCAGTCCTGTATGTATGTATATCTTTTTATTCATTATTCTTGCTCTAAATTGGACGCAAGCTTGGCATGTCAGAGCTGCTTGTGGATTGCATGGAGCCAAAGGGAGAGAGAGAGAGCAAGAAAAAGTGTTTAAAACTTTTGGGCAACTGTTAATCTATTTGATGACAAGAATGATGCAAGAATAGTATGTAGATAATATGTAAGAAAAAAAAAATTGCAGCAGGAAGAGCATCAAAAGGAGTCCTGAGTGCTTTGAACAATCTAGTACTGTTAATATCACACTTTCATGGATGTCTTAGAGAAGAAAGCTTAGTATTTTTCTTCCTGTGAGCAAGGCTTACCTCTGGTGAAATAATAGATGTTCCTTTTAAGAAGTTTGTTAGATGAAGAGCACAAGTGCTTGTGTTTTCTGTATGTTGAAGGTGTGTGTTTGTTTTTTCTTAAGGTATGAAGGTAAATATGGAGCTGGGTCTGTCTTCCCTCCAATGGTTCAGATCTGTGTATGGTTTAATCGTCCTCTAGAAAAAACACGATTTGTGACCAAATGTAAAGGTACAAATGAACTTTGACTGCCTTGATTTAAATCCAAGTTTGAAATACTGAGGAATAGAGGGGAAGGAAGGCACTGACATAGCACAATTATTTAATTACTGCTGAAGTAAACTTTTAATTGAAAATTCATCTTTCCTTCCTTACAGTACAGTAAATTATCCTCTTTAGTGTCTGCTCTGGAAAACTGGCCCATGATTTTGTTCAGATGAAAATCTAATTTCAGTTTTGGTTTCTGGAAGCTGAGACACTTATCTTTATACGTTTGCTTTTTATTTTATGTTTAATTTTATTTAGTAGTGTTGAAATACAGTTTATAAATGAGCATCAGCTTCTACATTTTATGCCGAATAATTCTTTGTAGTCACTAGAAAATAGGCTCAGAAAATAGGCTCAGCTCTGCGTTAGGCTACTAGACCAGATATATAATCATGCCTTTCCTTCTTTCCTTAGCAAAACAGTTTTAAGGAGCACCATTTTACTTTCCACACACACTGTAAGCGTTCATTATGCCAAACACATGTTATTTCCCACCTACCCCATAGCAAAGAAATGAGAACATATAGAAATGTTATGTAGTAGGGCTCTGGGGGACACTGCAGCTTTTTCCCCTGAAGCACTAGGATGTGGATTAGAGACTTGTAGCATAGGTCTGACCAGAAGCTACACCAAGGAGAAGAAAAGTAAGTGAGATAATCTGTTTGTCTTCTATTTCAAACAGCGATTAAGTCATTGCTCAAGCCAAGTCCTTTTTCTGGAAACATTTATCACATCATGGGCAAAGTTAAGTTTTCAGGTAAGGGCAAATAATTACTTGTTTGTTGTCTTGTGATTGCATTACATGTACATATATTTGAAAACTTTTTTTTATGTACTGTACTCTGTCTACACCTATGTGTTGATGTTAAATTAGATTAGCAATTATCAAGACATTTCTTTCTTCTGTCTTCTCCTTGTTAGATTCTGATAAAGTAATTGAAGTCTGTCACAACACATCATCTAATTCACTAAGCCTTGTGCCTGTTCAGGAGGGGCCAACTCCTCCTGATTCAAGAAGCGATAACAGAGATTGCAGCAGTCAACAGGAGTGCTTCCTTGTGTTCATTGGCTGCTCTCTTAAGGAAGAAGATATAAAAGACTGGCTCAGAGAAACTGCAAAACAGGTTCGTGGGCATGTTTACTTCTGTTCAGCGTGATCTGTTTTGGCATTTCTTAACAACAAAAGGAGAAATCTGAGTGTCTCGAGGAAACACTTTTTTTTAATCTCCTTTCTCTTCTACCAAGGTATTAGCATTCCAGGGTGTAAGTGTATTTCAGACAGAGGACTAACAGTTTGCAAATGTGTATTGTAATTTGTGTATTGTTCTAATATCTGCTACAGCATGTTCATGGATTGATCTGCTTTTGAACGCTTGAGCAAATGGAGTATGTCCAGAATAAACACAAGATGATTTAGTTGAGACATGATTGCCAAAAGCTAAAGCGTAGTATGAAATAAATCTTCTTGAAGTGCCTTGAACGCTGCAAAGCTGAAAACTTGTTTTGATTCACTAAATTAAACCTCCTTGGAAATAATCCACTGAAATGGAGGGTATAGTTTTTTTTCACTTTGTCTTGCTTAATTTGTCAAGTGTGCAGCTATGTAAGACTTCATGTATTTCTGCATGACTAACGTACCTATGCAGTAGAAGTTGGAGTAGGGAGCAGGGAATACGCACATCGTAAGAAGCCTAGAAGGCACATTTTGCAGTTGTGGTGTCTTGCTAACTTCACACAGTGACTGGCATGACCTGACCAGGAGTGCAGGACAAGATGGTTCGCTGCTACACAACTAAGTAATACCAGCAGGTATTATTTTTGCCAGGCTGCACATTAAGGTCTTAGGAAGTGAGTCTTGAGGTTTGATTCAGAAATTGAGCAGAAACTGTTGAACCATACAAATTGCATATTTTAGCACTCTAGTTGGAACCTGAGCCTATAGTTCCAACTGTGCCCTTTCATAATGCCCATTTTGGAACATTTGTTAGTTAAAAATACTCATGGTTACTTCTTTATGGCTTAGGGTTTGCACAGTATCTCTAAAAAGTTGCGTAGCAAGGGAAAAAAGTTTCCTGCAGCCCATTGTTGGAGCTATTTCTAAGGATCTTCAGGTTCTCACCCCTGTTCTCCTAGCAGGTTGTGTTACTTCAGGGAAGCATGTTTTCTGTGATGATATCTCATGCTCTGTATATATCACATGGGTAATATATGGAGACAAATGCTTTTGGTATGTAAGAAAGCACTCTGTTGAATAGTGTTTTAATTTTATGAATACTTGGAACTTAAATGCTGTCTCAAGTGTGAAGTGCTTCCTCTTTGAGCAGTTCGAGACTGCAAATAGTCTTTGTACAGTCTCACTAGTCATGGCTAATTAAGGGTTTCAGATAGTTCTTGAGAGTTTACTGCATGCTGCATGAAAGAAATGAATTATAAAACTTTTCAGACTGAAAACTAGATTGTTTTTCTATTCATGTGCCAGTTTTTTCTTCTTTTTTTTGCAGTAGAGCTGTATTAAAGTTGTATTATTTAAAATCCTTTTAGATTTGTCATCTCTAACGATGCATTATGTAAGATCACTTAATTTCTACTTTTGTTTTCAGAAGGTAGTTGTGAGTGCCCTAATATAAGTGTGCACCCTCAGTAAGTTTGCAGACGACATCAAGTTGGGCAGCAGTGTCTTAAAAGTCTTTTCCAACCTAAAGGATTCTATGATTCTATAATTGAATAATTCTGTCTAGAAATGAATTTTTAAAATACTTCTAAAAGGAGTATTTCTGTACTGGGCTTGAGCATGATAGCATGTCATCATAGATTTCACTGCCTTTACCCACGTTTTCAAGAAAGGACTGACTTTTCTGTGGTTTTGGGTTTTTTCTTAATGTAACTAAACTGTAATACCACATTGTCACTCAGTAGGTATATAACTGGGGTCTAATTCTTCGTGCAGAAACCTCAGAGGAAAGCCCTGAAAACCAGAGGAATGCTAACCCTTCAGGAAATAAAGAACATTCATGTAAGTAGAAGCAATTAATAGCAAGTCCTCTTCTGGCTGATTGTCTGAAATATCCATTTGTAGGATAGAGCACCTCCCATACTTGCCATAACAAGTGTGCTGAGCACTAAATTCTTGCAGCACTTACTGTCTTTTTATATGCTCGAAACACAGCTGAGGCTGTCCAGGAGGGATTTGAGATATAAATCTTGGTGTTATCTCAGGGCTTCAAGTTAGCTCTGAAAAGTAGGGGGAAGTGTAAGATGTTGGACAAGCGTATGCTTTTGGTTACTGTAGTGGTCTTTCCCCATCTTTTCCCCCTGCTCTGTCCTGTGCAGGTTGTCGCTTGCAAATTAGGATCCCAAATGCCTAATCCTGCCCTCATCAACTACCTTTAGCTTGTAAGTGCTATCTTCGGAGTTGGGTTCCTAAAAGTTTGGCACGGCTATGATTAGTGTTGCAGTACCTAACTCTCCTAGTCTGTATGGATGTCACTTGCCATACTGTCTCTTGAGAGCCCTCCTTTATAGCCAGGAGCTATACCTTCCTTCCTGGCTGCTAAGTTCAGCAGAAGGAATTTTTCTTTTATCTATTTAAGTTTGTTAGGGCTGTCTCTAAGCAGTTTTGAGTTTTAAATGTTTAATGTACAATGTATTTTTTCTTAATGTAGGTGAAACGCCACTTGGATCCACTTCCAGCTGGTTATTTTTACAACGGGACTCAATTTGTGAATTTTTTTGGTGACAAAATGGATTACCATCCATGTATCCTTTAAAATGTGGGTTTTTTTGGTGAAGGTTTTAGGTAGGCAACAGACTATGCAAATCTGAAGTGTAGACTGTCAAAGCAGATGATATGGTGAAGAGCCAGCTTGATTTGCAGGTAGTAATACGAAGTGAAAAGTTTTGTTCCTTAAATCTGTGCATGGCTACTTGCCCCTTAAAGCTTACTGTTAAAACACTTTTTCAGAGATATGATCTAAAAAGCAGAATAGAACCAAAAAAACAATCCCAAAACTGTACATGAGCTCACACAGAGTAATTTATGGACCACAGCTTGTCAAAGAAATATTTTTCAAACCAAATAGTGCTGTAATATTGCTTAATGCCTGGTCATGACTGATAAAACTTCCAAATGAATATAATTTTGTGTGCATGCATGTGCATGCACACACTCAAGTAAAAACAATCAGGGTTGTTTTGGGTTTTACTACAGTATCCTTTTTTCTGCCACATATCTTTGCGGTGGAGCTGGTGTTAAAATGATTGCTCTCATTTTGCAACTCGGTATGAGAAAAACCTTATTGGATGTAATGCAGTAATATGAACAGGGTGTTCAAAATTAGGTGTGGAGGTGCATTTTTTGTAATCACTTTTTAAACTCACTTAAGCAAGTAAAACCTTACTTTAAAACTACTTCAGCTTAGCAAGCAGTATGATTTACTTATCAAATTGTGGCATATACACATTTGTAAATGCGCTGTCCTTGCTGGTCTTGTTTGGTATCGTTACAGAATATGAACTACAGCTGAAGTAGGGTCTCTGGATTTCTTTCCAGAACTTATTTTTATTTTTTAAATTAAACCTGATCATATTTTTGTCTTTGGCAAGAAACACTAGAGTAATACTAATGTTCAGTGTATTCCTGTTCTTCTTTCTTGTTTCCTTAACTTTCTATTGCTTTTGTCTTTATTACTGAAATTTCAAATTTGTCTTTATATTCCCAGTTTACTTTTCACTTTAACTTTGACAAACTTTACAAAAATCCAAGTGGGTTCTGTGATTCTGTTTTGGAATAAGAACAAACAGTTATTTTCTATGCCCTATGGGACAACTTTAAAATTTTAAACCAGCAGACTTCTGTCTGCAGGGTAAGCTCCTAATTATGGTGTACTGGCAGAAAATACTCAGTATTCACTGGACCTTTATTCCACCACCATCTTGGTGTTTGGCAATAAAAGATACAGGCAGTGGTTAAACCACTTACGGATGATTTTAATTTTGGGCGGAGTTTTCCACTTAACCAAAATAGCTGTAAATATCTGCAAACCTGCTATAGTTTTGCTGTTCTTATATTCTTCCTTGTGATTGGGAAATGTCTGTTGTGCAACTCCTTTATTCCCCAGTAATACAGGGTAGTTGTGGTTAGGTCTGACTGCGGGACTCCCGGAAGGTAATATGTTGAATTTCTGCTCTCAGTAAGTGTCCCTGAACTGGCGCCTCCTTCAAACCTGTACGTCCTTTTCTAATGAATGCTATTTGCACAAATGGTTTTTCCTTAGTTTTTCAAAATCAGTAATGGACCAATTCATGAACGATTACTTGGAAGAAGCCAACAGGGAGATAGAGAAGTACAACAGAGAACTAGAAGAACAAGAGTATCATGATCTCTTTGAGCAGAAGACATAAGCATGTGCGTTCCGTGCATTTCTGAACCACCTACTGTCAGTAACCAAAAATGCTGTTGTCCTTGCTGGTTACGTAGAAAATTAAGTGAAATGTCAGTTTTCAGCACTCCTTTTAAAACTAAGAGATCATTCCTGTAAGGTTGGCATTTTAATATGGTAACTGCTTAGCTGTTTGTACTGTCAGGTTTGCTTCCACTTCACCTTAATTCCAGACTGTAAAAAGCATCACCTGGAATCTCTGGCTAGTAGTGGAAACTTATTTAAAAGAAGAAGAAGAAAAGAAGCAAAACTGTATTTCCTAGTGCATTTCAGAATGTAATCATGAAATTGGTCCGTCGTGCAGATAATCAAACCACTTTAATCTCTGGATGTCCCTTGAAACTTGTTGCACAGGAGCATTGATGAGCAGTGGTATACTTCAGTATGTGGGATTGGGGGATGTTCCTAAAGCGAGAAATGGGGGAACATGTAAAAAACTCAGAAGAGTATGTAATCCTATATCTGTTAGGGTGTTCCTAAAGCGAGAAATGGGGGAACACTTGAAAAACTCGGAAGAGTACCTAATCCCACAGCTTTAGGGTGTTCCCAAAGCGAGAAATGGGGGAACATGTAAAAAACTCCAAAGAGTACCTAATCCTGTATCTGTTAGGGTGTTCCTAAAGCGAGAAATGGGGGAACACTTGAAAAACTCAGAGTACTACCTAATCCTGTTGCTGTTAGGGCGTTCCCAAAGCGAGAAATGGGGGAACATTTCAAAAATTTGGAAGAGAATCTAATGCTACTGCTGTTGGGGTGTTCCCAAAGCGAGAAATGGGGAACACTTAGGCATCGGCTTTTTTTCTGAGGGGACAGCATGTTTTATAACCTCTGCACAGTTTGAATCTGCAATTGAAATTTTGACTTTTCTAAAGAAAAGATGTTTATACATTTCAGGGTGAAACGAGATAAGTGGAGATATCTTGCTTTCTTCCCAGTGTTGTTATTGGTGTTCTGGAAAATATATTACATGAATGGCGGTAATCTGCAACTTGCTGTTGCTTAAAAGATTATCTCTGAAGGATTTCTTATTTCAGTTCTAAAAACTAAGCAAAGCAAGAGAAGAGGGAGATTCTTTAGCGAAAGAATTCCTTTTAATGAAAATGACTTAGTTCCAAAGGTAAAAAATATCAAAAGATATACTTGAAATTTGAAAAAACTTGTTTGTGAAGCTTTCAGAAGAATTTGCACGCCGTAACATTTCACTAAACTGATACACCAGCTTCTAAGTACTTGCAACAAAACCTTTATAGTTACTAAATGACATCATAATAGGAATTCTGACAACTTGTCCTTTAACTTAATTTAGTACAATTTTAAGTGAGACTTCATAGATCTCTGACTGAAGGATTATAAGGTACCCTAGCAGCTACTTAAAGGTAATTATTGAAGCTTATTTTAATAAGCAGATTATTGTAGCATGCTATCTTTTCAGAATTTAGTCAAGTGAAAACAGTTTAGGAGGAATTTTTTATTTTCATATTCCTTTGCCTTAGGAACAGCTCAGTCTTTTAATACAACTGCAACTTTTCTTTTTGGTCAGATGTATGTAATGCAGTAAGAAGTTGAATGAGTAATTTCTTACAGTACACTTAAAATACTTATAACATGTCCACACAGTCCCTTTCTGTGGCAGGAGAATGAGATTTAACTCCTGCCATCAAACCTAAGGCTACATACAGTTTTATGCCTTACTTAAGAAATATATTTTTTACCTTTGGAATCTGAAATAACTGAAATTTCAATAAGCCTGTCAAAAACTGAAACACCTTTTAGGTAGACTTTCAGTACGCGTTGCTACTAGCTGGCTTGGTGCCTGTGCTGTGGTGATTATACAGTGCAGAGGTGGAATTCCAGGTGCTGCAGATTGGGATATAGATGTTGATAAGGTTTCGTTATTAGCTTTCCTACTAGATTTAAAAAGCTGTCTGAATTTAAGAATTTTTTTTTGCACACCACGAGACTTTATAAACTACTTGTATCCTGTTAAAGTACAATAAAAGCCAGCGATTAGTTTGTGTTTCTAGGCTTTCTGGGGTAACCCGTATTACAGGTATAGAGCATCGTGGTAAGGCTCGTGAGTTTATCTATGCATGGCTATACTTTAGTCTTAATATACTGTAGTGCCTGGTAGAGTAAATGTAGCTAGCAGTGGATTTGGGGGGCTAGCGGGTGTTTACAAACTAAGTACAGTTGATCGCATGAAACTATTTATCAGACCAGGATTATTAGAGTACAAAATTCTGGTTGTAACTGCAATAAAAAGGGGCATTAGAAAATTCTTAACAAATTGTAGTTCTCTGCCAACAAACTTAGTGTAAACCCAGTGTGCTCCTTTTCAGTACAAGTCATCTAATCTGCAAAGCCATATTTCTAGAATAGTGGTATGACTATGTAATGTCAGACGAAATACCAGTGGTTGGGACAGCAGGCACTTCGGTGATGCTTTGTCTCAACTTGTAAGTCGATAACAGAGTAGGTTTAAGTGCAATTGATTGAACAATAGATGAAGATACTGTAGCTTATTTTGCTCTGCTGAACTCTTTTTAAGAACTCCAATTTGTGCGGCTCTGGAAAATAAATGTTGATGGGGCTAATTCATCTGGGGTTGGCGTAGCGTGTTGTAATTACAAGCGAGATGCCCTGCGAACAAAAAAGAAATCAGTATTCAAAATTGGCGTGCTACTGTGCAAATTGAGCTGTTCCTTAAAAACTGAAGCAGAAGAGCTCAGAACAAAGGCCTAGTATACTTGTATACTGTACTGCATGCTATGTGGTAATAGCTGTGTATTATAAAGACCTTTCACCATACTGGTACTATTTCAATTAATATATTTTGGTATTGAAATAATTTGATTACCTCAATTTTTTCTTTTTTTTTTTTTAGTTTTTAACTGTGACTTTAAAACAGAAAAAATACCGAAATAGTGAAACTGTGACAATGGTATCCTTTAAACATAGTAGTGCCTTGGAGATGACACCATTTATTCACGAAGCATAAAATAAATGGATGTCGTGGGTTGTATTGCTTGCACCCTCTTTTTTTTTAAAGGAAAAACAGTTTTGGTGAAAGGACTTAAAATTAACCTAGTGAAGAATATTAGCACAAATGGTTAAACTGTTTAAAAGAAAACTCTTTGAGGACTGAAATGTGTAAATGCCTGATGCTGCTGATAGTTTAATAGCAGTTGCTGATTATTTTGGAGTTACTTCTAACAATCAGCAGCACTTTTTTTTAAGAAGAGGAGCATAACTTTTGTACTCTGGTCAGAAATGTTTATACCGTATCAAACCCCATCTGTAGGGTAATCTGGTTTCCTCACTCTTTTGAAGTCGAGGTAAGGATTGAGATACTTCTAAGGATCTAGTTTTGAAAATTTTTTTAGCTACTGTAAAACTAAAAAAAAAAAAAAAAAGCACCCTTTCTAAACCACGAATGTTTGGATACAGAAAAAGTGCCATTACACTATTCCTTTATCTTTTACTGTATTTTGAAAATTGGTAACAGTAACTTTGTGTCCGGGCATTTCTGATATTGTGAAGAAGTGCTGAGAGTCCTCAAGGGGTTTACATGCTTTGCTGACCTTCATGTTAGCAGCTTGTGGTGGTGGTGTTTTTTTTTCCTCACCGAGAATGAGTGTGATCAGAAGTTACTGAAGTTATAGGGAGAAAAATGTGATAAACTTAGGAGAGGAACATTTGCAACTTGAACTGCACTGCAATCTCGGAGTATTTTATATTAAGCTGTGCAATTTGGTATTAGTCCAATTTTACACTTTGCAATTAACAAAACTGATTGCAGGG
This sequence comes from Fulmarus glacialis, assembly GCF_000690835.1. Lineage (NCBI taxonomy): Eukaryota > Metazoa > Chordata > Aves > Procellariiformes > Procellariidae > Fulmarus > Fulmarus glacialis. The sequence continues at coordinate 75,979 of NW_009231533.1, forward strand.
AGGATTTAAGTTGCATGTGAAAGTTCCCTAATAAGTTTTTGTGTTTTTTAAATTATTTTTTAATTGAAACTTTTCTGAATTTGCACAGATTTAAGCTCTGGAATACTTTGGTATCCGTAAAAGGGAAAAATTGTAACTAGTATAGTGAATTGTAAACTGTGGGTTGTTAGAACCACATTGCTGATCTAATTTTAGATTGTTTAAAAATGTACCTCAGAAAGCTAGTGAGAAATTACTTCATTTTTACACAACGGTCAGATACTAATGTAACACTTCTCACTTTACAATGTGCCAAAATTCACTTTTATACTAGTTCTCAATGCTTTAATATTTGCAACTTTAAGTTAAAAACTTGTATTTACAAACACTACTGTAACTTCAGTTAAACTGAATTGTGTGATTGAAGCTTTTAGCCTGTTGTATTTATTACACAACTTGATTCAGTAAATATAAAATTACCTTTCCAATTATTTTTGTATTGTTTTACATGTTTATACCTGCAGTCTGTGTGACTTTTACACCTGTAACTCAGATGTGATGGAAAGAACCAATAAACAGTATCCGTCTGCTGTCTGTCTTTGACATCTTTAATAAACTCACCATTTCCTAAACTTGAATTTTTAAGCATTGAGCGGTTTTCTTTTAAAATTTGTTAGTTTTCTAAAGTGGCAGAAAGGTAACTAGTTTATATTCAAACTAAAATGTAAAGATTTAAGGAAATTGGGTTTTTTTTTAAAGCTGCTATTTTAGGTTTAGACCTTCTTGCTTGGGCTTCTAATTGGATAAAATCTAAAACCAGTTGTAGGATGAAGGACCTTGATCGACTTCCCACCTGCCATCTCTGTCCTTCAACAACTGTACTTAACCGTAAGTTGATAGTTGCATATACACAAATGCAGGAGCTAAATCCTACTCCTTGTATTCATACACATGAGGATGCAGTTTCAAGATCAGCTTTGGTTGAACTAAAATCAGGCTGCCTTTGGGAGGGCAATCCCACCTTACTCTTCTTTTTCTGCTTCAGCTGCTGAGTGGGAAGGCTGTGCATGAGTCAGATCAGTTTGCTGATTAAATTGAGTCTGCAAATGATTTCTGTCTCAGTTTGACAGTGCTTTTGCATTTTTTTTGAGGGAAGGTTTTGTACTCATTTTTATGATTGATTTTTATGAACTGTTTATGTGAAAGCAGCATGTTAAATTCAGCCTGTTTTGCATACTCCAGATATGCAAACAAGAAATGGCAGCTTCTGATGCATGGACTTTTGACTGAAATCCAGAAATTTTCCCTTGCTACGCAGCTAGTTTTGGAAAATACGGACTCTTCCACTTGTGAATGCACTTGGGCTGCATCCACAGCTTTTGAACTGCTGAGCGCATGCGGTTTCCTTTGACCTTGTGGTAGGTGCTGTCAACGCAACAGTAAACAACTTCCATATCATCATACAGTGATCGTCTGAGAAAAACAGCCAGTTCTCGCTTCAGTATTAGACTACAGAGCCCATGAAACTGTTCACGCATCAGCTTTGCCAGGAGTGTTTGGGTCCTGATGCTGCTGAGATGTGGGTATGTGTTCTCAATGCAAGCCTTTGGGCTGGATCTTCGTGCTGGCCAAGTCACTAGGAGGGTTTCCACCATCCCTCAGCTGCTTGAGTAGGGAAATCTAGAGTCTCGGCCCATGGTTTTATTCATGTCTTACCATGCGGTTATTCTTAAGATGCTCTTCAAATGCAGTGAAGTTGCTGAAGGTCAATGAAAGGAAAGCAACTTCCTTTATTACTGTTATAAACCTGCCTGGATTATCTTTCAAGTGAGAATTTTGCTTTTTTCTCTGGTGCATAACTCTGCTCGCTGCCGTTGTGCCCTGGTTTCTGCATTTTCCATTCACTTTGGATTTTCAAGATTTAACCTGAGATCACTTTGTGGTTGATTATTAAAATGTAAAAGTCATTATCTTAGGATTTTAAGAGCAGTTCTTTTCAAAGAAATGCTTTTACAGGAAGGCTACAGAAATTAGGCTCTCAGCTCAGTACATGTAGTTCTTTGGAGCTCTGGCTGGGAGGAGTGCATCTCCAGAGCTCTGTGCATAACAGCCCTTTTAGCTTGAGTAAAGAGAAAAACTCTATGACAAGTGATGAGCTGTTTGTGATTCGGGAATTTCTAGAAATTATCCCCATACTGAAGTATTGGGATTTTTTTCAAGAAGAGAGACATGTCCCATACCAGACTTGCTGGAACAACTGGTGGTGGAGACTACTGGCTCAATTATGGTCCCCTCCATGGACTCGACATAGTATTAAGCAATCATTTTGGGCTGAATTCAGGATGCTCTTTTCCACAAAAACATTAATTACAGCTTTCTTGTGTGTCGATGTGATGCTAGGCACGCTTTTGGCTGCACCCTAGAGGTGCAGTCAGCTGTGCTGCGTGCTTAACGAAGTTGAGAGCTCAAATCTGTTGCTTTTGTGCCTCCATCCATGTACGTGTTGCAGACATCAGCCATATTGCAACAGAGTTTTCTGGAGCGCTTAAAACATCACCTACAAATACAAGGCAAGTTGATTTTTAATTTTTTTTTTCTTTGCAGATACCAATTTCTGTCTACCGTTTTATTAGTTGTATACACTTGTACCGTAAGGTTTGTTGTGGGGAAGCTGTTAAAGCAAGCACTGTATTGCCTCTTTACATGCTCTGCTGGCTACCCATCCCCTCGCTTCTGTGCTTTGTACGACTCTTCCATGTGACGCAGATGTGCCTTTCTACCTGTGGCTTTTGCCCCCGGTATGGTAATCCTGGGGTGCTCCATCCCATTGGATTATTTTTCCGTGGCAAAAATAAGGGAAAATCATTTTTCTCCATTCCAAGAATACTTAGCTTAGAACTTTCCGAAAACGGTGGTCATAATTGATAAGCTTTGAATCGCCCGATGGGCCAGCAGTGCTTTCTCCATGGAGACTCTGCTCCTCTGGCCTCCGTTTTGTGGACATCTACTAACATAGCTCCTGCAGCCCAGAGGGATCTAAGGTGTCTGTGAAAATATGAAGTTACATCAACAAATCTTACAAGAAAACAGTGTTTGGGGGAAATTCCTGTGTTACAGGATCAGAGGAAATATCCTTACGTTTGTGCATTACCAAAAAATAAAGAGCAATAAAAGCTTTGAGCAGGAGCGTACACAAGGTGAGATTTGTTTTATCTGCTCCCATTTTTAAAACCCTTGGCCATCCTCTGGGTAAACTGGTGGGGCTGACTCCGTGCTGTATCTCACCCGCTGCAGTTTCCACTCTTGCCCAGCCCCGTTGCCCTCGCGTTGGGCCCTAATCTACAGCTTTCTTCTTCAGGGTGGGACTGGTGAAACGGTCATTTATTTGTAGGAGCCAAAGCTTTAGAGGGAGAATGTGCAACATGTTTAAAATACTGTGAACCCTTTCAAAAGCTTGTAGGTTTTGCAGTCTCCTTTTTTTTAAAGAACAAAATATAGAGGTCAAAGAACGAGAGTGTGTTTAAAATATTGTGAGCCCTTTCAAAACCTTGTAGGTTTTGAAGTCTCCTTTTTTTTTTTTTTTTTAAAGAAGAAAGTATAGAGGTCAAAGAACGTCCCTTCTCCCCTTCCTGTAAGGGGCTGTGCAGGTGCATCCTTTTCCACTTGTTTTAAGTGGCTTATTCTCCTTCCCTCCCTCATTTTCTGCTTACTGTGGAGCAGAACCAAGCTCTCCAGCTAATGTATATTTACTCTTCTCACACTGCCATTTAGGTTCGAAGGTATGGGTCCCGTTCCTCCCAAATCCTTGTTCCAGTCCCCCTCACCTTGAGGACTTTCTTTTTTCCTCCCCTTCCCATCCAAGGAGGATCTCAGGCGATAGCTGTGCATCTCCCCGCTTCAACCTCTGTCCTTTCATTTTCCCTTCCAGATGGGTCTTCTCATCTGGGGGGATCTAAGGTGGAGCTTGGGTTGCCTAACCCATGGTGTGGATGCCAGAAGCTGAGCCCCAGGTTCCTGGGCTTCAGCTGCTTCCGAATTTGGCCAACTTTATTTACACAATGTGTCTTACACCCACATTTCAGGGCTGACACGGGGAACGTAACAGGTAAAATCTCTGTTGTGGCAAGATCAAGCTGAGACTCTCAAGACCTTTTCTGCCTTAAAAATCTTAGAATTTAGTTTGGTTTGGTTTTTTTCTTTTTTTTCCTGGTCCACAATAACTTCTTACTGCCTACAGGCATGGATGGAAGGGATGCACGGGTGGTTCCTAGGAGCTGCAGGATCTCGGTTGGGAAGGACCTTATGAGGTTGGCTGGTTTGTCCCCCTTATCATTCGGACTGTTCCCTATGAACTTGAGTTTCTCCTTCAGTAACTCCTTTTCTAGGCAAAGGAAATGTGGAAGATCTCATCTACCTGGACTTAGGCAATATGGTATGTTTTCAAGATGGGAAATGTTAATTTGGAGACCAAGGGGGTTGGTGGAAGAGTCGCAAGGTCAGTCAGGAATCGGCTGAAGGTTTGATGAGAGTGCTCAGTGTGGCAAGAACTGGGCTGAGGGAAGGTTACATGGTAGAACTCATGAGGAACGTGCGCAGTGGATACTTTTATGAAAATTATCTGATACAAGAGTTTTTATACAGTAAATTCACTAAGGATGTAAAGTAGAACTTTTCTAGACAGAGGCGCATCAAGAAATGGTGGAGAATGAAGTGGAGGACATAGAGGTACTACTGACAATCAAATAATGAAGATATTGGTAGAGGGATTTGAGCTCATATCACTCAAAGAATCGAGGAAGGAAAGCTGAATGTGAGGCTGGTGCAAAAGCATCTCTGAAAAATGCAAATAGGTTCTGGGATGTGAATGGTGCCGGTATTTCCAGCGTGGCAGGGGATGACCTAGACGCTCGTAGATCACTGGGATAACTTGTGCTTTTCTGGTCACTTGTGCTCAGAAAATAAATATTCCAAAAACGTGTAAGCAAGAGTGACCAGGGTGGATGGAGATCCTGTCTCATCCAGGGACACTAAAAATGAGCCTTGCTTTGGCCTGACAACAGAGGGGGCATGCAGTGGGAAGGGAAAATGCAGATTTGGTGCTGGGAAGAAGGTCTCAAATCACCATCGGGAGCATCATGCTCCCTTACTAATAGGAGTAAGTGAAGAGCAAAATGCTCAACTAATGAAAAGCTTAAAATGTTTTGAAAGGGAACAGATAATGGGGATGCCTACTATATGAATTTCATTTCCTAAGAGAGATGAGTTAGGTTTTCCTAAATAAATCTGAACATATCCCTTGAGTCAGGGTTTTTAGCCCTGTTCCTTGCTCTCAATTATCTCTTTCATTTTGGCGAGTCTGGTAGTATCTGCAGAGGTTTCCAGTTCTGCTTAGCTTTTCATGAGCTCCTCTGCCTTCCAATGTGAATTGATCTGCAATTTCTTCGCCTACGTGTCCGCCGACAAATGGTGCCTTGTTAGCTTCATAAATTGCTAGCCTAATTAAAGTAATGAATTCACAACAGGAATTGCATGAAAATGGAGCACTTGTTAATTGAATAGCCCTGGGTTCGGCTCCCATTGTACACTTTCAACAAGGTGCTTGTGTGATCCCTCCTATTGAATTTGCTTAAAATAAACCTTCAGGGTAGTTTGATGTCTTGGTAGGAAAGAAAACACCCAATGGGCAAGGCCTGGAGGATTTCAATAGCTTTATTGCTCCAGGACAGACAAAAAAAGCATGGAAAGTAAAATCTGAGTGACCCATTCATGGCTAGGAAATCATTAGGCACACAATGTATTGTATAGATCACTGTAAAACCGCCCGACACGAGTAAAACAGGAAATTTATAATAGTTAAAATTGAGCCTTCAGTTAACCCCACCAAAAATCTTCTATTTTTCTGTGTTATCAAAGTTAGTTCAATATTTGCTTTATATACATCCTGTTCCGGACTTTGATTCCTCTATATAGCACACCTTCCTGCCTTCTAATATCTGATTTATTACATAACCGTTTATTCTTCCGAAGCTTTTGCTTTGCCTGCTTTAACTCTTTATCTTGTCAGCCTAAGAGCTGGTTTCGTCCGCGGTCTTCCCTTGCGCCTCTGCTTGCGTTGTGAAGCCCCGGAGAAAGAATAACCGAGGAGCTGGCAAAGAGGGGAGGCTACAAGGGACGTAAGGTAAGGATGGGCTGCAGGATCTTCTGGAGAGAGATGCGGAATATCTAAGGTGGCTTGTGTGCATCAAATCAGAAGATGGGTGGGTTTGTCCTGGTCGTCTCTGAAGTTTAAGTGTTGCAAACACGCAGGATGTGCTCGGTGTCCTGCTGCTGGAGCTTGGACCGTACGAGCCCAGGAAGGACAGCAGGTCCTAGCCCCCCGTGCCCACCCTCTGCAGCAGTCTCCTCTTTCCTAAAACCCAGCCTAGGATGTGGAGGCTTCACGCACCCTCCCGGCTGTGCTGCTGGGTTGGGGACCGCTGCCCTCCCCGTGCTCGGAGGCTATTTGCAGGCTTCGCCACGTCGCGGGGAAATGGGGAGGAAGCGCTTTGCTCGAGGTCAGAAGGGATGTCACCAGCAGACGGGGAAGGTCCCAGAGGCAGGTTTGATGCCGAAGTCTGTTGAAAGATGTGTTTCCTGTGCAACAATAGAGAATTTTGTTGTGTTTCCCTGTGGAACCTCTTGAGATAAGGGCTGAAGTTCATCCTGTACCAGCAGACACATCCCTTCTCCCTTTGTTGGCACGAAGAACAGCTCAAAGACAGAATTAGAAATTACAGTGCCTTGGGCTGTCAGAGGTGACCTGCCCCTATTCGGTGTATTCCATCCTGAGCAGACCACCAGGATGACATGCATCTACCTAACACACATCTTCACGCGCACTAGTGACTACAGGTGCTATTAGAAGTTGCCTTGGAGAGAACAGAAGACTTCTGCTTTAAATTTTGGGAAGAAAATGAAGAAATTGCTTGCTGTTCCTGGACTTGGCTGGTCCTGAGTACAGCAGAAAGAGGAGGCAGTGGCCGTCCTGCTCACAGGGAAGCATCTTCGCATCCTCCCACACCTCTCAGCTGCCGGTCCAGCCTGGGGCAGGGATGCAAGGGCGGCAGGCTCCGGCTTTTTGCTGTTCAGCGACGCATCCCCAGTGGTGGGCATGGCTCAGATCTCTGCCCTCTGCAGAAAGGTATGGGTATATTAAGTAGGTGAGCCTTGAGCCCTTCCTTCAGACCCAGTTCAGGTTGGCCAGGAGCTCAGAAGGTGTTAATGGAGAGTGGCAAAACTACAACGCACTCCCTTTCTTTAAGGAAGAAATGTTTTACGCTGAGGGTGGTGAAACCCTGGCAGAGGTTGCCCAGAGAGGTGGTAGATGCCCCATCCCTGGGAACATTCAAGGTCAGGTTGGACGGGGCTCTGAGCAACCTGATCTAGTTGGAGATGTCCCTGCCCATGGCAGGGGGGTTGGACTAGATGAGCTGTGAAGGTCCCTTCCAACCCAAACCCTTCTATGATTCCCTGCAGCTTTGTTTCTTCAGGAGATGGGGTTAAAAAGCTCCTTAAATTATGCCTTTTTTTTCCCAAAAATAAATCTGCTAAAAGGCCATGTTGTCCCCTTGCCCGAGGACCTGCTCCCTGGCAGTGGGACGTGGTCATGAGAGAGTGGGGCTCATAAAGGATTTCTCTTCTCAAAACAAAGGCCTATGTCTTTCTTTTCTCTCTGGCTGCAAGGCTGGAGAAATAACTGAAATCCCTAAATTCCCCTCCCTAAAATGGGAGAGGGAAGCAGGGAAGGGATGACGGCGCTTGCTTGGTCTGTGCTGCAGATTAAAATCGCTGCTGCAAAGCAAATGCAACACAAACATTTTAGGTTTGGGAAGGGTGTCCCTTCCGCTAGCGGCGGTTTGTTTGGTTAGGTCAGGTGGGTGCAAGCTCTAATAATAAACTTTCCTGGGAACACGATGGCTCGCAGAGAGGTCAAAGCAAAGGAACAAACCGGCACCAGTCCTGGGATGGGACGCTGTGGGGAACGTGGGAGGATGGGGTGGGCACGTAAAGAAGCGTGGTGTGCTCCTTCCCACCGTCCCTGTGCGTTGTCTGTCGTCTTACCCATCTTGCAGGCGGTGATGGGCATTGCTTTGGCTCTTGAGTCATTTTAGTCTCTTCTCCTAAGCTGAGTGGTCGTTAAAGGGCTTAAAGCAGTGCAGAGTGAGAGGAGAAGGGATGAAGAGAAGGATGGGAAGACCCATGAAAAGTCATCTTGTTTATCCCCATTGCCCCAAGACCTTCTCTTGGGGCATACAAGTCTGATGAGGAGCGGCTGAGGGAACTGGGGCTGTTTAGCCTGGAGAAGAGGAGGCTGAGGGGAGACCTCATCGCGCTCTACAACTACCTGAAAGGAGGTTGTAGCGAGGTGGGGGTTGGTCTCTTCTGCCAAGTAACCAGCGATAGGACAAGAGGAAATGGCCTCAAGTTGTGCCAAGGGAGGTTTAGACTGGACATCAGGAAAAACTTCTTTACTGAAAGAGTGGTCAGGCCTTGGAACAGGCTGCCCAGGGAAGTGGTGGAGTCCCCATCCCTGGAAGTATTTAAAAGACGTGTAGATGAGGCGCTTAGGGACATGGTTTAGTGGGCATGGTGGTGTTGGCTTGATGGTTGGACTCGATGATCTTAGGGGTCTTTTCCAACCTTAATGATTCTATGATTCTAAGGTCACTGCTACTCCTTGTGGCATCCAACCGTGGAGTTTTCTCCACCTGAACTGAGTATAGGCTTATTCCTCCCTGTAAAAGGCTTTTCTTGGTGTCTGACTCACCTCTTCTGAATAGTAGAGCTGAATGGGGACCCCAGGAGGAGGAGGGGGGCCTTTTGGTACAGCCAAGTTTGACTCTGAGTCCCCACAGCACATCCCCTGCCAGCTAATAACAAACCCTTTGTGCCACTCTGTAAAAAACACCCGTAGATCAGCCCTGGGGCAATATCGCCTGTGTAGGTTGGGGAAGGGTGGTGTGATCTCTCTGAGCCCCCGGTGATGGGGCTCTCTGTCAGGTTTTGCTGTCCTTGCTGGGGACCCCGAGGAGCACCATGCTCCTGCTTCCCGCCGACTTTGGCATGAACAAGCAAACTATTGTTTGATTCAGTAACGAAGTGGAAATATGCTCCAGATGTGAGAACATGGCTGGTGCAGATCTGCTAAAAGTGGACGAAAGATGAGAGCAGCTTCCCTGGAGTGAAGAGGGGCAGATTGGCCATGGTGGGTCAGGTATTGCTAGGATTCATTGGAGTAATGTGAGATATGGGGGACCAGTGTTTTCATGGTCTTATCTGGACAGACTCTCTGCATAACTGCACCTACCCAGCACGACGTTAGCATGAGGCCAAGGCCAGATCAACGCACCCAAGCAAGGAAAGTCTCTGCCTTGATTTCCCCTTGCAGGAAAACAACCCAATGGGGCTGCTTTACTGGGTGTGGGAAGGAAAGGTGTCGGGATTCACTGCTAGAAGCACTGAGGTGTGCAGCATCACCCCGGTGGAACCCTCCTTTGGCAGTGCCTTGTTGGGATGGACGTGACGTCCCAAAGCAGCGGTGAAGGGCAGAGCTCATCTCCAGTAGGAGGAAGGGAAACCAGAACTGTTGCAAGCCCAGGGTGTTGATATCTAGGAAGGGATTACGGCATTGGGAAGCAGGGTGAACGTCTTTCCATGTGGCTAGAGCCATGGGGTTTCTTTCTCCCCGCTTCAACCAGTGTCAAACTGCAAGTTTCCTTCCTTACAGATCTAGATGGCAGCCCACTACCCGATGCCGTGGGACGTGCTAACAGAGGAGGGACACACCAGCGTCATCCAGGATCCGTTAAACTCTGTCCTGAACTCGTCGGTCCCTCTGGGACGCACGGAGGAGTTCACTTCTCGGAGAGCTTCTGATTCAGCTGGCTCGCAGACAGCGCTGAGTTCACCCATCTGCCGCTTTCTTGGCAGCCGGTGAGGGTAGGAAAATAACGATCGTTTTCAATCAAAGTTTAATGTGTGCAAAAAGCAGCCCGGAGGATTCCTTTGGCAAAGCCTGCCACGGGGGAAGACAGCTGCTGGAGTGGGCCAGGAAGGCATTTTCCCCCTGCCCTGGGCCAACCTCTTTGCTGCGAGCGAACGTTTCTGTTTGTCTGCAGCAAGCCTGCCGTGGCCAAGTGCCCTCTTGCTCGCCACCGAGTTGCTCTCATCCCTTTTCTGCCTTCAGTAGTCCTGCCCAGCTGACGTTTCAAGCACAATTGGTGCACTGTTGCAGACAGCCTTCAAAGGCTGAGCCGTGAAGCTGCTGGTTGTGGGGCTCACCGTCTTCTGCCTGGGTCTTCTCCTGGCAGCTTTCTCATTGCTGTCCAGGCTAGCAATCTACACTCGTATCCTACTTACAGGATGGTGAGGAGCAAATCAATATTTTCTTTGTGATCTGGATTTTTGAGAGGTTTTGTAATTGTTTAATTCCCTGTTTTTCTGCTCTGGATGTGCGGTTGGCCATGCAATGCTGTCCCTACCCATGTTCTCCTTCCTAACCCTTGCCCCCAAGGTCCCCTACCATGAAGCACGGGGGTTGCTGGAAGCGGCCGTGCTTGAAGGAGAAAGGGAAGCTCAGTAAACATGAAGGACGGTCTTAGCTTTACCTGGGGAAGGCATTCCTTCACGCGTTGCAGCAAGCCTTGAGGCTGTCAGTCAGCCCTTGAAGAGTTAACTGATATCTGAACAAAACCTGAGCTCACGGAAAGCTGGTCTCAACCTGTCAACTAGGGCATCACGCCACAGATTAATTTTTGTAACTTAATTGAATTGGCTTTTTTTTTCCCTCTTTTTTTTTCTTTTGTCTCTGTAAGTCAGAGTCTTTCAATTAATTACGTATCATATGCAGCCAGATTTCCTCTTTCATTTCCAATGGAAGAAAAGGGAGCTGGTGAACCCTGCTCAGAAAGAAAAGCTGCTGGGGTTTTGGGGGGAAATGATGGTTGCTGATTCGAAGTACAATCCTGGTGCTGAGTTATTTGCGCCTTTGCTTCATCACCAGCTTTTTGCTGCTGTATCATGCCTGGTTTGCACGGCTTGCCTGGTAGCACCAGGGCTGCTGAAGGGCTGCCCTTAGCTCGCATGGCTTTGCCACCCTCTGGCTTCATCCTTCCCTCTCTGCTTCCCTCCATCTGCGGTGCACGTGAGGACTCATCCCTCTTTCCACGGATGTCTTCAGACAGCCGTGCCACACAGAGATGACTTTGATCGCTTCTGCTGTGTTAGAAATAATATGCTTTTAGCCTAAATGCTGTTGTGGAGCTGCCACCCTTAGGAGGAAAGCAGGAAAGAAAGCAAAATAATGGGGGAAAGATGTTGAGCGAATCTCCTCTCTGGCTTGGAAGGAAAAGCTCAGCTAAAGAAGACTGAGCACCAAACCTCTGCTTTCTAGTTGACCCTACAGATGATGTAAGGAGGAGGATAGCCTTGATTCAGTGTGATAAATCCAGGTCAAAGCACTTGAGAGACCCTAACATGTGTCTGAAGTCATGTGGGGCTGCAGATCCCTGCACGGAGCCCTTCCCCCCAATTAGCAGAGTATTGCAAGGTGAGGAGCAGAGGTTACTCTGTTCTCCTCCCAGGCGAAGATAAAAAGAAGGTAGGAGAAAGAAAACAAAGCACACAGCTGTTTCCTGGCTTCTGCGTTGCCTCTTTGATGGCAGCTATTTTTGGGATCTGAGCTATGTTTTGTTCCCATTTTGAGATACCTGAAATGTTCAATTCAGACTGTCTTTGGGGGAAGGTTTAGGGGGAAAAAAAAAAAACCAGATTAAGCACATTTCTAGCAAAGAGATACTGAAACAAAAACTGAACTTACATATTATACAGGAGCTGGGACTGTGACAATAACATGACCCGAAAATGGACCCCAAGCCTGGCTGTCCCATCTTGTGATGCCACCTTGACCACAGGGGACCAAGTTCTCCAAGGAAAGGAGTATTTCTGGAGAAGAAAAACCTAACAACAATGACAAAAAAAAAAACCCAAACCTTTCTTCTGTGTTTATAATCACAGATGAATAAAAGGTCTTTGTGCAGAAGCTGGATGTTCCCCCATGTTCTCTCTCGTATCTTGGAAAAGGGAAACCAGAGATATGCTTGGTTGTCCTTGGAATTTAAGGTTAGGAAGAGTCCATCAGGGTTAAACAGCCTAACGAGGAGGTTTGTTCACCACTGGCTCCCTTCTTGCTGCTTGAGATCTGCCAGCCTCTTCCCATGAGGTTCACAGGTGCTTGGTCCTTACTGGCTAGATCGTACTTGGCTGTGCGGAGCCGAGCGCCGTCACTAGCCGAGCTCATGTCATGCCAAGTAACGAGAACGCAACATATTTTCCTCCAGCCAGATCATCAGCATTGCCATTAATCCATCATTGCATGCAAGGACTAAGTCAGGTCTTACTGTTCCTTGCAGCAGGAACTGCCTCGAGATCAGAAGACCTCGCTGGGGTTGACCTGCAGAAGCAACGCAGCATTTCCCAGCAGGGCTGGGTTTACCTACCAGGATCCTCTTGGGGATCTCCTTTCTGCAGTCTACAGTTCGGCTCAGGAACTCCTTGCTATGTTTTCCTGGGGGCAAAGCCTAGGTCCAGAAAGCCTGATTTGTAGAAGAGATGTTTCATCAAGAGCCAGTAAGCAGAATAACAGAGAGCTAAACTTGGTGTCTGCCAGGGTGGGGACTGCAGATCGTTGGAAACTAGAAGGGTAAGGCAAGGTGACCATCATCATATGGCTGCAGCCTTTCCCCTTCACTGGTTCTGGCTCCTGCCTGGCCTTGGTGAACCCTTGGTCTGATCCAAGACAAATTGCATCAAAAAAACTCAAGACAAAAAGCTAATTAGCAATCTGGCTGTGACAGCCCAGGTGTCCTCCTGCAAATACAGGTCCCGGGAAGAATTGAGAGGGTTGTGACACCGTTCCTGGAGATGTCGCGGCAGGGTCTGGGGGACAGCTGGGACAGCTTAGCTTGTCCTGGAGGTAACTGCCCAGGAGGCACTGGCCTCCACAGCCACCATGTGAAGGCTGCCAACCCCTGGAGCACCTCACCCCAGGGTACCTGCTTGTTTCTTGGCTGCAAGGTCTGTTGGGGGGGCCCCATCTTCCTGCGCTTGTGGTTTAGTACAATGGAGCCCTGTTTCGTCTGAGGAGTTGCTGTCAGTGCACCACCGAAAGGACAGTATATTGCTTTTTCTGGGAACAAAGATCACAGGAGCAAAACCCAAGTAACCTTGGTTACCACGCTTTTATTCGCGGTAAACAGAACAGCTGATAGCAAAAGTCCTTTTCTTATGTATGTACTGAGGACGCAGTGTACCCGCGGATGGAAAACAGCAGAGCCAGGGCAAGGAAAAGTTTGGTAAAGCAAGCAAAATGTTGTAAATGTGATGTCATGGTTTTCTCATCACTCCAGTGCTCTTAACGAGTCTCTCCTAAGGAGGTCGGCTCTTCGATACAACGGGAAGTTGTTCCTTCTCTCTTTTGTTCTTGCCCAACTTACGTCCCGTAGCGATTTGTTTTTGCAGCTCCTAGAGATGAAACATCTTTGGCTGCAGTCATGAAAATGCTAACGAGGTGTCCATGGTCGGATAGCTTTGTAAAATGGGTTTGTGGCTTAAATCCTTAATAATGTGGGATTTGGGAGATATGTTTGCCCGGTGCTTAGCCTACCCAGGAGCTAATCTCTCAGTTCTGTTGTTATAGAAATGCCCTTTGCGGCTTTCCCACCAGCTTTCGGCTCTGGAAGGTCTCTCTCCTGCCGTGTGCAGAAATGCCTGCTCATCATTTCCTCCCTTTTTCTGTAGAAAGTTGAGATTTCCACAACCAGAGTCACTTGTGCTATATCCTCGTACTCCTCTTCAGGGATTTTCCGGATTCATCTTTTCTGCGTTATCAATATTATGTTGCCGGTCTGGAGAGGAGGAACGGTACCTCCAGCAGAAGTCTGTTTATCTCCAGTCCCTCTTGTATGCCAGCCTGCGGAGACACAAGCCACAGCCAAGCTTTCTCTGAAAAATATTTTTAACCCTTCCTCCCTCCCACTCGTCTTCCCAGGCAGATCCCCGGGGACCTGCT